>NW_027182995.1:20000-25000 GCF_041146395.1 Eulemur rufifrons
AGACAGGGCCCGTGCGCTAAGCATAAACAATACCTTTAACAGATAACCCTAACCCTAAACATAACACCCAACCCTGTTCCTATTTGTCCCCTTAACACGTAAACCTCACCGTGCGCCTAACTTTAACCTCTTATCCTAACGTTAATGCATAACCCATTTCCTGAGAACAACCCCTATCCCATAATTCTAACCCTATCTCCTATGCATCACTGTGACACCTAATCCCTAACCCTAATTCTAAACCGCTAACCCTAACCGTAACCCTACCTACAACCCTGACACTGACAGTAATCCTTACTTCTAACCCCAACGCTATGCCTAACAAAAACCTAACCCTTCACCCTAACCCCTAAGCCTTACCCTAACCCTTAACCCTAATCCTAATCCTAACCATTAAACCTAACCCTAGCTCTTAAAGCTAACCCTAAACCTTACCCTCACGACTAGACCTAACCCTGACACTAACCTAACACCTAACCCTAACCAGAACCCCTAAAGCTAACCCTGAACCCTATCGCTAAGCCTAGCAGTAAACTTTAACCCTAAACCTAAGCCCAACCCGTAACCCTAATCCTATCCTTTTACCCTAAAACTAACCCCTAAACCTAACCCCTACACCTCACCCTAACTCTAACCCCAATCCTAATTCTAACCATACCCCTTCATAAAACACTAACTCCTAACCGCGAACCCTAACACTAACCAAAAACCCTAATCACTAATCCCTAACCCTAACGCTTAACCTTTACCCTAACTGTTAACCCTCACCCTAAATCTTAACACTGACCCTAACCGTAACCTTTAACTCTAAGCCTAACCCTTAACCCTACATGAAGGAAGACCCATAATGCTAATGGGATCCCTTATCCCTAACCCTAACACTACAGCTAAAAATAACCCTAACCTTGGATCCTTAAACCTAACCCCTAACACTTACTTTAACCAGAACCCTAACCCTAATCCTAAGCATTAAACCTAACCCTATCTCTTAACACTAACGCTAGCCCTTACCCTAACGCCTAGATCTAACCCTAAGTCTAACCTACCGCCTAATCCTAAACTTAAGCCCTAATGCTAACTCTAACCCTGAACCCTAAACCTACCCGTAACCCTTAACACTAACCCTATCCGTGAACCTTCACCCTGACCCTAACCATTACCCGCACCCAAGCATTTAACCCTGACCCTAACCCTAATCCTTAATGCTAACCCTAACACTAAACCCTAACCCTAAGCCCAACACTTAACCCTAATCCTATACCCTAACACTAACCCTAAGCATAACCTTAATGCTACCCCCTAAACGTAACCCTAACCGTGACCAGTAAACTTAACCCTAACCTCTAACACAAACCATAGCACATAACTCTAACCCTAAAACTAACCCTAACCCTAACCCTAACCCGTAACTCTTAACCTTAACCCTAAGCGTTAACTCTCACGCTAACCTTTAATCCTAACCCTAATCCTAATCTTCAACCCTAAACCTAACACTTAACCCTAACCCTGTACCAAACCCTAACCCCTCATCTTAACCCTAACCGTAAACCTCAACCCTAAACCAAAGTGTAACCGTTAAACCTAAGAGTAACCTTTAACCCTAACCCTAAGCCCTAACCCTAAGCCCTCACCCTAACTCTAAACTTCATCCTTAACCCTAACCATAATCCTAAGCCTAAATCTAATTCTCAGACTTCTTGCTTTCTTAGAGTTTAGAAAGCCTGCAATCCTCCCATGCCATGCGTGAAAGGAGGCTCTTCCACTGTGTCCTCCATGAAACCCACGGGCCCATACCCAGAGTATGATAGAGTGGGTTCCCGGGTACAATCCCAGCCCCCTAAACTCCCCCCGCCCGCCTAATGAAGACAGGGCCCGTGCGCTAAGCATAAACAATACCTTTAACAGATAACCCTAACCCTGAACATAATTCCCAACCCTGTTCCTATTTCTCCCCTTAACACGTAAACCTCACCGTGTGCCTAACTTTAACCTCTTATCCTAACGTTAATGCATAACCCATTTACTGAGAACAACCCCTATCCCATAATTCTAACCCTATCTCCTAGTCATCACTGTGACACCTAATCCCTAAACCTAAATCTAAACCGCTAACCCTAACCGTAACCCTACCTACAACCCTAACACTGACAGTAACCCTTTCTTCTAACCCCAACGCTATGCCTAACAAAAACCCTAACCCTTGACCCTAACCCTTCACCCTAACCCCTAAGCCTTACCCTAACCCTTAACCCTAATCCTAATCCTAACTATTAAACCTAACCCTAGCTCTTAAAGCTAACCCTAAACCTGACCCTCACGACTAGACCTAACCCTGACACTAACCTAACACCTAACCCTAACCAGAACCCCTAAAGCTAACCCTGAACCCTATCCCTAACCCTAGCAGTAAACTTTAACCCTAAACCTAAGCCCAACCCGTAACCCTAATCCTATCCTTTTACCCTAAAACTAACCCCTAAACCTAACCCCTATACCTCACCCTAACTCTAACCCCAATCCTAATTCTAACCATACCCCTTCATAAAACACTAACTCATAACCGCTAACCCTAACACTAACCAAAAACCCTAATCACTAATCCCTAACCCTAACGCTTAACCTTTACCCTAACCGTTAACCCTCACCGTAAATGTGAACACTGATCCTACCTGAACCTTTAACTCTAAGCCTAACCCTTAACCCTACAGTAAGGAAGACCCTTAATGCTAATGGGATCCCTTATCCCTAACCCTAACACTACAGCTAAAAGTAACCCTAAGCTTTGATCCTTAAACCTAACCCCTAACACTTACTTTAACCCCAAACCCTAACCCTAATCCTAAGCATTAAACCTAATCCTATCTCTTAACCCTAACGCTAGCCCTTACCCTGACGCCTAGATCTAACCGTAAACATAACCTACCGCCTAATCCTAACCTTAAGCCCTAATGCTAACTCTAACCCTGAACCCTAAACCTACCCGTAACCCTTAACACTAACCCTATCCGTGAACCTTAACCCTGACCCTAACCATTACCCGCACCCAAGCATTTATCCCTGACCCTAACCCTAATCCTTAATGCTAACCCTAACACTAAACCCTAACCCTAAGCCCAACACTTAACCCTAATCCTATCACTTAACCCTAACCCTAACCCTAACCCTAATGCTAACCCCTAAACGTAAACGTAACTGTGACCAGTAAACCTAACCCTAACCTCTAACACAAACCATAGCACATAACTCTAACCCTAAAACTAACCCTAACCCTAACCCTAACCATAAACCCTAACTCTTAACCTTAACCCTAAGCGTTAACTCTAATGCTAACCTTTAATCCTAACCCTAATCCTAATCTTCAACCCTAAACCTAACACTTAACCCTAACCCTGTACCAAACCCTAACCCCTCATCTTAACCCTAACCGTAAACCTCAACCCTAAACCAAAGTGTAACCGTTAAACCTAAGAGTAACCTTTAACCCTAACCCTAAGCCCTAACCCTAAGCCCTCACCCTAACACTAAACTTCATCCTTAACCCTAACCATAATCCTACCTCTAAATCTAATTCTCAGACTTCTTGCTTTCTTAGAGTTTAGAAAGCCTGCAATCCTCCCTTGCCATGCGTGAAAGGAGGCTCTACCACTGTGTCCTGCATGAAACCCACGGGCCCATACCCAGAGTATGATAGAGTGGGTTCCCGGGTACAATCCCAGCCCCCTAAACTCCCCCCGCCCGCCTAATGCAGACAGGGCCCGTGCGCTAAGCATAAACAATACCTTTAACAGATAACCCTAACCCTGAACATAACACCCAACCCTGTTCCTATTTCTCCCCTTAACACGTAAACCTCACCGTGCGCCTAACTTTAACCTCTTATCCTAACGTTAATGCATAACCCATTTCCTGAGAACAACCCCATCTCATAATTCTAACCCTATCTCCTAGTCATCACTGTGACACCTAATCCCTAACCCTAATTCTAAACCGCTAACCCTAACCGTAACCCTACCTACAACCCTAACACTGACAGTAACCCTTACTTCTAACCCCAACGCTATGCCTAACAAAAACCCTAACCCTTCACTCTAACCCGTCACCCTAACCCCTAAGCCTTACCCTAACCCTTAACCCTAATCCTAATCCTAACCATTAAACCTAACCCTAGCTCTTAAAGCTAACCCTAAACCTTACCCTCACGACTAGACCTAACCCTGACACTAACCTAACACCTAACCCTAACCAGAACCCCTAAAGCTAACCCTGAACCCTATCCCTAACCCTAGCAGTAAACTTTAACCCTAAACCTAAGCCCAACCCGTAACCCTAATCCTATCCTTTTACACTAAAACTAACCCCTATAACTAACCCCTGTACCTCACCCTAACTCTAACCCCAATCCTAATTCTAACCATACCCCTTCATAAAACACTAACTCCTAACCGCTAACCCTAACACTAACCAAAAACCCTAATCATTAATCCCTAACCCTAACGCTTAACCTTTACCCTAACCGTTAACCCTCACCCTCAATCTTAACACTGACCCTAACCTGAACCTTTAACTCTAAGCCTAACCCTTAACCCTACAGTAAGGAAGACCCTTAATGCTAATGGGATCCCTTATCCCTAACCCTAACACTACAGCTAAAAATAACCCTAACCTTTGATCCTTAAACCTAACCCCTAACACTTACTTTAACCCCAAACCCTAACCCTAATCCTAAGCATTAAACCTAATCCTATCTCTTAACCCTAACGCTAGCCCTTACCCTAACGCCTAGATCTAACCCTAAATATAACCTACCGCCTAATCCTAACCTTAAGCCCTAATGCTAACTCTAACCCTGAACCCTAAACCTACCCATAACCCTTAACACTAACCGTATCCATGAACCTTAACCCTGACCCTAACTATTACCCGCACCCAAGCATTTAACCCTGACACTAACCCTAATCCTTAATGCTAACCCTAACACTAAACCCTCACCCTAAACCCAA
>NW_027182995.1:35000-37500 GCF_041146395.1 Eulemur rufifrons
GCAAAAAAAAAAAAAAAAAAAAAAAAAAAAACACGTAAACCTCACCGTGCGCCTAACTTTAACCTCTTATCCTAACGTTAATGCATAACCCATTTCCTGAGAACAACCCCTATCCCATAATTCTAACCCTATCTCCTAGTCATCACTGTGACACCTAATCCCTAACCCTAATTCTAAACTGCTAACCCTAAACGTAACCCTACCTACAACCCTGACACTGACAGTAATCCTTACTTCTAACCCCAACGCTATGCCTAACAAAAACCTAACCCTTCACCCTAACCCCTAAGCCTTACCCTAACCCTTAACCCTAATCCTAATCCTAACCATTAAACCTAACCCTAGCTCTTAAAGCTAACCCTAAACCTTACCCTCACGACTAGACCTAACCCTGACACTAACCTTACACCTAACCCTAACCAGAACCCCTAAAGCTAACCCTGAACCCTATCCCTAACCCTAGCAGTAAACCTTAACCCTAAACCTAAGCCCAACCCGTAACCCTAATCCTATCCTTTTACCCTAAAACTAACCCCTAAACCTAAACCCTACTCCTCACCCTAACTCTAACCCCAATCCTAATTCTAACCATACCCCTTCATAAAACACTAACTCCTAACCGCTAACCCTAACACTAACCAAAAACCCTAATCACTAATCCCTAACCCTAACGCTTAACCTTTACCCTAACTGTTAACCCTCACCCTAAATCTTAACACTGACCCTAACCTTAAACTTTAACTCTAAGCCTAACCCTTAACCCTACAGTAAGGAAGACCCTTAATGCTAATGGGATCCCTTATCCCTAACCCTAACACTACAGCTAAAAATAACCCTAAGCTTTGATCCTTAAACCCAACCCCTAACACTTACTTTAACCAGAACCCTAACCCTAATCCTAAGCATTAAACCTAACCCTATCTCTTAACACTGACGCTAGCCCTTACCCTAACGCCTAGATCTAACCCTAAATCTAACCTACCGCCTAATCCTACCTTAAGCCCTAATGCTAACTCTATCCCTGAACCCTAAACCTACCCGTAACCCTTAACACTAACCCTATCCGTGAACCTTAACCCTGACCCTAACCATTACCCGCACCCAAGCATTTAACCCTGACCCTAACCCTAATCCTTAATGCTAACCCTAACACTAAACCCTAACCCTAAGCCCAACACTTAACCCTAATCCTATACCCTAACCCTAACCCTAAGCCTAACCCTAATGCTACCCCCTAAACGTAACTCTAACCGTGACCAGTAAACTTAACCCTAACCTCTAACACAAACCATAGCACATAACTCTAACCCTAAAACTAACCCTAACCCTAACCCTAACCCTAAACCCTAACTCTTAACCTTAACCCTAAGCGTTAACTCTCACGCTAACCTTTAATCCTAACCCTAATCCTAATCTTCAACCCTAAACCTAACACTTAACCCTAACCCTGTACCAAACCCTAACCCCTCATCTTAACCCTAACCGTAAACCTCAACCCTAAACCAAAGTGTAACCGTTAAACCTAAGAGTAACCTTTAACCCTAACCCTAAGCCCTAACCCTAAGCCCTCACCCTAACTCTAAACTTCATCCTTAACCCTAACCATAATCCTAACCATAAATCTAATTCTCAGACTTCTTGCTTTCTTAGAGTTTAGAAAGCCTGCAATCCTCCAATGCCATGAGTGAAAGGAGGCTCTACCACTGTGTCCTGCATGAAACCCACGGGCCCATACCCAGAGTATGATAGAGTGGGTTCCCGGGTACAATCCCAGCCCCCTAAACTCCCCCCGCCCGCCTAATGCAGACAGGGCCCGTGCGCTAAGCATAAACAATACCTTTAACAGATAACCCTAACCCTGAACATAACTCCCAACCCTGTTCCTATTTCTCCCCTTAACACGTAAACCTCACCGTGTGCCTAACTTTAACCTCTTATCCTAACGTTAATGCATAACGCATTTCCTGAGAACAACCACTATCCCATAATTCTAACCCTATCTCCTAGTCATCACTGTGACACCTAATCCCTAACCCTAATTCTAAACTGCTAACCCTAACTGTAACCCTACCTACAACCCTAACACTGACAGTAACCCTTACTTCTAACCCCAACGCTATGCCTAACAAAAACCCTAACCCTTGACCCTAACCCGTCACCCTAACCCCTAAGCCTTACTCTAACCCTTAACCCTAATCTTAATCCTAACCATTAAACCTAACCCTAGCTCTTAAAGCTAACCCTAAACCTTACCCTCACGACTAGACCTAACCCTGACACTAACCTAACACCTAACCCTAACCAGAACCCCTAAAGCTAACCCTGAACCCTATCCCTAACCCTAGCAGTAAACTTTAACCCTAAAACTAAGCCCAACCCGTAACCCTAATCCTATCCTTTTACCCTAAAACTAACCCCTAAACCTAACCCCTATACCTCAACCTAACTCTAACCCCAATCCTAATTCTAACCATACCCCTTCATAAAACACTAACTCCTA
>NW_027182995.1:47500-87500 GCF_041146395.1 Eulemur rufifrons
TAACCCTAGCAGTAAACTTTAACCCTAAACCTAAGCCCAACCCGTAACCCTAATCCTATCCTTTTACCCTAAAACTAACTCCTAAACCTAAACCCTACACCTTACCCTAACTCTAACCCCAATCCTAATTCTAACCATACCCCTTCATAAAACACTAACTCCTAACCGCTAACCCTAACACTAACCAAAAACCCTAATCACTAATCCCTAACCCTAACGGTTAACCTTTACCCTAACCGTTAACCCTCACCCTAAATCTTAACACTGACCCTAACCTTAACCTTTAACTCTAAGCCTAACCCTTAACCCTACAGTAAGGAAGACCCTTAATGCTAATGGGATCCCTTATCGCTAACCCTAACACTACAGCTAAAAATAACCGTAATCTTTGATCCTTAAACCTAACCCCTAACACTTACTTTAACCCCAAACCCTAACCCTAATCCTAAGCATTAAACCTAACCCTATCTCTTAACCCTAACGCTAGCCCTTACCCTAACGCCTAGATCTAACCCTAAATCTAACCTACCGCCTAATCCTAACCTTAAGCCCTAATGCTAACTCTAACCCTGAACCCTAAACCTACCCATAACCCTTAACACTAACCCTATCCGTGAACCTTAACCCTGACCCTAACCATTACCCGCACGCAAGCATTTAAACCTGACCCTAACCCTAATCCTTAATGCTAACCCTAACACTAAACCCTAACCCTAAGCCCAACACTTATCCCTAATCCTATCCCTTTACCCTAACCCTAACCCTAATGCTACCCCCTAAACGTAACCCTAACCGTGACCAGTAAACCTAACCCTAACCTCTAACACAAACCATAGCACATAACTCTAACCCTAAAACTAACCCTAACCCTAACCCTAAACCCTAACTCTTAACCTTAACCCTAAGCGTTAACTCTCACGCTAACCTTTAATCCTAACCCTAATCCTAATCTTCAACCCTAATCCTAACACTTAACCCTAACCCTGTACCAAACCCTAACCCCTCATCTTAACCCTAACCGTAAACCTCAACCCTGAACCAAAGTGTAACCGTTATACCTAAGAGTAACCTTTAACCCTAACCCTAATCCCTAACCCTAAGCCCTCACCCTAACACTAAACTTCATCCTTAACCCTAACCAGAATCCTACCCCTAAATCTAATTCTCAGACTTCTTGCTTTCTTAGAGTTTAGAAAGCCTGCAATCCTCCCATGCCATGCGTGAAAGGAGGCTCTACCACTGTGTCCTGCATGAAACCCACGGGCCCATACCCAGAGTATGATAGAGTGGGTTCCCGGGTACAATCCCAGCCCCCTAAACTCCCCCCGCCCGCCTAATGCAGACAGGGCCCGTGCGCTAAGCATAAACAATACCTTTAACAGATAACCCTAACCCTGAACATAACACCCAACCCTGTTCCTATTTCTCCCCTTAACACGTAAACCTCACCGTGCGCCTAACTTTAACCTCTTATCCTAACGTTAATGCATAACCCATTTCCTGAGAACAACCCCTATCCCATAATTCTAACCCTATCTCCTAGTCATCACTGTGACACCTAATCCCTAACCCTAATTCTAAACCGCTAACCCTAACCGTAACCCTACCTACAACCCTAACACTGACAGTAACCCTTACTTCTAACCCCAACGCTATGCCTAACAAAAACCCTAACCCTTGACCCTAACCCTTCACCCTAACCCCTAAACCTTACCCTAACCCTTAACCCTAATCCTAATCCTAACCATTAAACCTAACCCTAGCTCTTAAAGCTAACCCTAAACCTTACCCTCACGACTAGACCTAACCCTGACACTAACTTAACACCTAACCCTAACCAGAACCCCTAAAGCTAACCCTGAACCCTATCCCTAACCCTAGCAGTGAACTTTAACCCTAAACCTAAGCCCAACCCGTAACCCTAATCCTATCCTTTTACCCTAAAACTAACCCCTAAACCTAACCCCTATACCTCACCCTAACTCTAACCCCAGTCCTAATTCTAACCATACCCCTTCATAAAACACTAACTCCTAACCGCTAACCCTAACACTAACCAAAAACCCTAATCACTAATCCCTAACCCTAACGCTTAACCTTTACCCTAACCGTTAACCCTCACCCTGAATCTTAACACTGACCCTAACCTTAACCTTTAACTCTAAGCCTAACCCTTAACCCTACAGTAAGGAAGACCCTTAATGCTAATGGGATCCCTTATCCCTAACCCTAACACTACAGCTAAAAATAACCCTAACCTTTGATCCTTAAACCTAACCCCTAACACTTACTTTAACCCCAAACCCTAACCCTAATCTAAGCATTAAACCTAACCCTATCTCTTAACCCTAACGCTAACCCTTACCCTAACGCCTAGATCTAACCCTAAATCTGACCTACCGCCTAATCCTAACCTTAAGCCCTAATGCTAACTCTAACCCTGAACCCTAAACCTACCCGTAACCCTTAACACTAACCCTATCCCTAACCCCCTTACCCTAACTCTGTTAACCCTAACCCTCAACCCTGACCCTAACCTTAAACCTTAATCCTAACCATGCGTGAGATGAGCCTCTGCCTTTGTCCTGCGTGACAGTTCAGGCCCAACACCCAGGGTACGATGAAGTGGGGACACAGCCTTGCTCCACACCCACAGTGCCCCGTACGTTAGACAGGGCCCGTGCCCTAACACACACCGTTAAACGTAAGCCCTAACCCTATCACTAAACCAAACCCTTCGTAAGCCCTGAATCGAACTCTTAACAGTAACCCTAATCCCTGACCCTTACTCTTGCCTCTCACCCTAAACCTAAACCAAACCACTAAACATAATCCTAATCTCTAACCCTAACAGTAATCCTAACCCTAATTCTAACCTAAAACTCTAACCCCTAAATCTAATCCTAGTCCCTAACACCTAACCTTACCCTAAACCGAATTCCAATTCTCAGAGTTCTTCAATTCAAAAACTTAAAAAAGCCTAGAATCCACCAATGCCGTGTCTGAGATGAGCGTCCGCCCCTATGTCCTGCATGACAGGCAGGCGCCAATGCCCAGGGTACTATGGAGTGGAGTCCTGGGGTCTGTAGGCTTGCTAAACTCCAGTTTGGAAGAATTGCTATAGTCATATATAGGGATGCTTACATTTACTTATAGAAAGCAACTATTGGTGTGTGATTTGTAGGCTTGCCTTACTCTAGTTTGGATGAAGAAGCTGAATCATATATAGGAATATTAGCTTTGAGTTAGAGGAAGCATCTATGGGGGGTGTTTTTTTGGCTTGTTAAACTCTGGTTTGGAAGAAGTTCGAGAGTCTTATATAGGAACGATATCATTCATTCAGAGAAAGCAATTATAGGGAGTTGGTTTGTAGGCTTGCTAAGCTCTAGTTTGGAGGAAGGCGAGAGTCATATATAGAACGCTTACGTTCACATAAAGCGTCTACGGGGGGACGGATTCTAGGCTTCCTAAACTCTAGCTTGGAAAAAGAGGACAGTTATGTATAGGAACTCTCGGCGGGGGATTTGTAGCATTGCTAAAATCTTAGATTGGAAAAGTTGCGAGAGTCATACATAGGAATGTTAACATTCACTCAATGAAAGCAACTATAAGGGGTGCTTTCCAGGCTGGCTACACTCTAATTTGGAAAAAGTGCGACAGTCATATATAGGAAGGCTTATATTCACTCAGACAAAGCAATTATGTGTAGGTGTATAGTAGGCATGCTAACTCTAGTTTGGAAAATTTCGAGAGCCATGTATAGGAAAGCTTACAGTAACTTAGAGAAAGCAACGAACAGGGGTGGAGTGTAGACTTGCTAAACTCTAGTTTGGAGGAAGTGCCATAGTCATATATAGGAACGCTTAAATTCATTCAGAGAAAACAGCTGTTGGGGATTTGTTTGTAGACTTATTCAACTCTAGTTTGGAAGAAGTGCGAGAGACATATATAGGAATGTTTACATTGACTCAAAGAAAGCAACTATGGGGGAGTGTTATTTTGGCATGCCAGATGCTAGTTAGGAAGAAGTACAAGACTCATATATAGGAACGCTTACATTCACACAGCGAGAGCAACTACGGAGTAGTGTCAGGTAGACATGTTAAAGTCTAGCTTGGGAGAAGTTCCAGAGTCCTATATAGGAAAGGTAACAGCCACTTTGAAAAAGCAAGTCTTGGCGGGTGGTTTGTAGGCCTGCAAAACCTTGTTTTGGTTGAAGTGTGAGAATCATATATGAGAACGCTTACATTCACTCAGAGAAAGCAATGATGGGGTTGTTTGTAGGCTTACTAAACTGCAGTTTGGAAGAAGCACGAGAATAACATATAGGAGCACATACATTTTGACGCACTGAAAGTAACTATGGGGTGGTGTTTTATAGGCATGCTAAACTCTAGTTTGGATGAAGTTTGAGAATCACATATAAGAAAGCTTAGAGTCACTTAGAGAAAGCAAATCTCTGGGTGTGGAATGTAGGCCTGCTAAACTCTATTTTGGTTTAAGAGTGAGAGTCATATATGGGAAGGCTTACATTCCCTCAGAGAAAGCAACGACGGCGTGGTGGTTTGTAGGCATACTAAACTCTAGTTTGGAAGAAGTAGGAGAATGATATATGGGAACGCTTACATTCGCGTAGAGAAAGCAATTATGGGGTGGCGTTTTTGTAGCCATGCTAATCTCTAGTTTGGAAGAAGTTAAGGAGTAATATATAGGAAAGGGTACAGTCATAGAAACCAACTCTCGGGGGATGTTTTGTACACCTGCAAAACTCCAGTTTGGAAGAAGGGGGAGAGTCATATTGGGGACCGCGTGCATTCACTCAGAGAAATCAACGATGGGATTGTGATTTGTAGGCATAGTCAACTCTAGTTTGGAAGAAGTACGAGAATCGTATATAGGAAAGCTTACCTTCACGCAGAGAAAGCAACTATGGAGTGATGTTTGTATGCCTACTAAAATATAGTTTGGAGGAAGTTCGAGAGCCATATCTGGGAAGCTTACAGTCACTTAGAGAAAGCAACTCTCGGGGGTGTTTCGTAGGCCTGCTAAACTCTATTTTCAATGAAGTGTTAGAATAATATATGGGAACTCAGTGAAAGCAACGTTGTGGTTGTGGTTCCTAGGCATAATAACCTGTAATTTGGAAGAAGCAAGAGAATCACATGTAGAACCGCTTACATTCCGGCACCAAATGCAACTATGGGGTGGTGTTTTGTAGGGTGCAAAACTCTAGTTTGGACGAAGTTTGAGAGTCATATATAGGAAAGTTTAAAGTCACGTAGAGAAAGCAACTCTCTGGGTGTGGAATGTAGAGTTATTTTGGTTGAAATAGTTATTTTGGTTGAAGTGTGAGAGTCATATATGGGAACGCTTACATTCACTCAGAGAAAACAACGTTTGGGTGGTGGTTTGTAGGGCATACTAAACTGTAGTTTGGAAGAAGTACGAGAGTCCTATATAGGAACACTTACATTCACACAGAGAAAGCACTTATGGCATCAGGTTTTGTAGGCATGCTAAACTGCAGTTTGGAAGAAGTTGGAGAACCTTATACAGGAAAGATTACCGTCACCTAGGGAAAGCAACTCTCGGGAGATTTTTTTTGTACACATGCTAAACTCTAATTTGGATGAAGTGTGAGAGTCAAACATGGGACCGCTTACATTCCTTCAGAGAAACAACACTGGGGTGGTTTTTGTAGGCATACTAAATAGTTTGGAAGAAGTACGAGAATGATATTTGGGAAGGCTTACATTCACACAGAGAAAGCAACTACGGGGTGGTGTTTTGTAAGCATGCTATAGTTTGGAAGAAGTTCTAAACCTGAACAGTCACTTAGAGAAAGCAACTCTTGGTGGGTGATTTTTAGGTCTGCTAAATTGTATTTTGAAAGAAGTACCAGAGTCATATATACTAATGCTTACATTCATGCAAAGAAAAAACCATGGGGTGATGTTTTGTGGGCATGTTAACCTGTAGTTTGGAAGAAGTTGGAGAGTCTTATTTAGGAAAGCTTACAGTCACCTAGAGAAAGTAACTCTCGGGAGAGCCTTTCTAGGCCTGCTAAACTCTACTTTGCATCAATTGTGAGAGTCAAACATGGGAATGCTTTCATTCATTCAGAGAACGCAACGTTTGGGTGGTGGTTTGTAGGCATTCTAAACTGTATTTTGGAGGAAGTACGAGAGTCATGTATATGAACGCTTACATTCAGGCAGAGAAAGCAACTCTGGGGTCGTATTTTGTTGGCATGCTAAACTGTGGTTTGGAAGAAGTTCGAGAGTCTTATATAGGAAAGATTACAGTGACACAGAGAAAACAACTCTTGGAAGTTTATTGGTAGGCCTGCTAAACTCTAACTTGGATGAAATGTGAGAACACTTGCATTCATTCACTCAGAGAAAGAAACATGGTGATGGTTTGAAGGCATAATAACTGTAGTTGGGAAGAAGTAGGAGGGTCATATATATGAACCGTTACATTCACGCAGAGAACGCAACTGTGGGGTGACGATGTATGCATGTTAATCTGTAGTTTGGAGGAAGTGCGAGAGTCATATCTGGGGAAAATTACAGTCACTTAGGGAAAGGAACCATCCTGGGTTGGTTTGTAGATCTGCTAAATTCTATTTTGGAAACAGAGTGTGAGTCATATATGGGAACGCTTATGTTCACTCATAGAAAGCAACCACTGCGTGGTGTTTTGTTGGCATGGTGTAGTTTGAAAGAAGTTGGAGATTCTTATATAGGAAAGTTTACACTCACCTAGAGAAAGCAACTCACGGGGTGTTGTTTGTAGGCCTGCTAAACTCTAATTTAGATGAAGTGAGAGAGGCATATATATGAACGCTTATATTGATGCAGAGAAAGCAACTATGGGGTGGTGTTTTGTAGGCATGCTAAAATATAGTTTGGAAGAAGTTCGAAAACAGACAGTCACTTAGAGAAAGCCACTCTCGGCGGTTGATTTTTCGGTGTGCTAAATTGTATTTTGAAAGAAGTACCAGAGTCATATATACAAACGCTTACATTCATGCAGAGAAAGCAACTCTGGGGTGGTGTTTTCTAGGCATGCTAAACTCTAGTTTGGACGAAGTTTGAGAATCACATATAAGAAAGCTTAGAGTCGCTTAAAGCAAATCTCTGGGTGTGGAATGTAGGCGTGCTAAACTCTATTTTGGTTTCTGAGTGAGAGTCATATATGGGAAGGCTTACATTCGCCCAGAGAAAGCAACGATGGTGTGGTGGTTTGTAGGCATACTGAACTCTAGTTTGGAAGATGTAGGAGAATGATATATGGGAACGCTTACATTCATGCAGAGAAAGCAATTATGGGGTGGTTTCTTTGTACCCATGCTAACCTCTAGTTTAGAAGAAGTTACATAGGAAAGCGTACACTCATTTATAGAAACCAACTTTCGGTGGAGGGACGGTAGGCCTGCAAAACTCTACTTTGGAAGAAGGGGGAGAGTCATATTGGGGCCACGTACATTGACTCAGAGAAATCAACGATGGGGTTGTGGTTTGTAGGCATACTAAACTCTAGTTTGGAAGAAGGACGAGAATCATATATAGGAACGCTTACATTCATGCAGAGAAAGCAACTATGGAGTGATGTTTGTATGCCTACTAAACGATAGATTGGAGGATGTTCGAGAGTCATATCTGGAAAGCTTACAGTCATTTACAGAAAGCAACTCTCTGGGGGTGGTTCGTAGGCCTGCTAAACTCTATTTTCAATGAAGTGTTCGAATCATATACAGGAACGCTTACATTCACTCAGAGAAAGCAACGTTGGGGTGGCCGTTTTTGAGCATACTAAACTCTACTTTGGAAGAGGTACGAGAGACAAATACTAACGCTTACATTAACACAGAGAAAGCAAATACGGGGTGCTGTAGTGCAGGCATGCTAAACTATAGATTAGAAGAAGTTCGAAAGCTGACAGTCACTTAGAGAAAGCAACTCTTGGCGGGTGATTTTTAGGTCTGCTAAATTGTATTTTGAAAGACGTACCAGAGTCATATACAAACGCTTACATTCACGCAGAGAAAGAAACTATGGGGTGATGTGTTGTGGGGATGCTAAACTGCAGTTTGGAAGGTGTTCGAGAGTGTTATATAGGATAGCTTACAGTCACCTAGAGAAAGCAACACTCGGGACAGCTTTACAAGCCTCTAAACACTAATTAGCAGCAATTGTGAGAGTCAAACATGGGAACGCTTACATTCACTCAGAGAACGCAACGTTTGGGTGGCTGGTTTTTAAGCATTCTAAACTGTATTTTGGAGGAAGTAGGAGAGTCATATATACGAATGCTTACATTCACGCAGAGAAAGCAACTCTGTGGTCGTATTTTGTTGGCATGCCAAACTGTGGTTTGGAAGAAGTTCGAGAGCCTTATATAGGAAAGATTACAGTGACACAGAGAAAACAAGTCTCTGTAGTTTCTTGGTAGGTCTGCTAAACTGTGATTTGGATGAAGTGTGAGAACGCTTGCATTCACTCAGAAAGAACTTTGTCGTGGTGGTTTGTAGGAATAACAACTGTAGTTCGAAGAAGTAGGAGAGTCATATATGAACGGTTACATTCACGCAGAGAAAGCAACTGTGGGGTGGCGTATGTAATCATCATAATCTGTAGTTTGGAGGAAGTTCGAGAGTCATATCTGGGGAAAATTAGAGTCACATAGAGAAAGGAACAATCGGGGGCTGGTGTGTAGGTCTGCTAAATTCTATTTTGGAAGAAGAGTGAGAGTCATATATGGGAACGCTTATGTTGACTCAGAGAAATCAACGATGGGACGCTGTATTGTTGGCATGCTAAACTGTAGTTTGGAAGAAGTTCGAGAGTCTTATATAGGAAAGTTTACAGTCACCTAGAGAAAGCAACTCACAGGAGGTGGTTTGTAAGCCGCTAAACTCTAATTTGGATGAAGTGAAAGAGGCATACATGGATACGCTTCATTCACTCAGAGAAAGGTAAATTGGGGTGCCGGTTTGTAGGTATACTAACTCCAGTTTGGAAGAAGTACTAGAGTCATATATATGAACACTTATATGGACGCAGAGAAAGCAACTATGGGGTGGTGTTTTGTAGGCCTGCTAAAATATAGTTTGGAAGAAGTTCGAAAGCTGACAGTGACTTAGAGAAAGCAACTCTTGGCGGTTGATTTTGAGGTCTGCTAAATTGTATTTTGATAGAAGTACAAGAGTCATATATAAAATCGCTTATATTTATGCTGAGAAAGAAACTATGTGGTGATGTTTTGTTGGCGTGCTGAAATGTAGTTTCGAAGAAGTTCGACAGTCTTTTATAGGAAAGCTTACAGTCCCCCAGAGGAAGCAACTTTCGAGAGATAGTTTGTAAGCCTGCTAAACTCTACTTTGCATCATTTGGAACAGTCATACTTGGGAACGCTAACATTCTCTCAGAGAACGCAACGTTTGGTTGGTTGTTTGTAAGCATACTAAACTGTATTTTGGAAGAAGTAGCAGAGTCATATATATGAGTGCTTACATTCACGCAGAGAGGGCAACTATGGGGTGGTGTTTTGTAGGCATGCAAATCTCTAGTTGCGAAGAAGTTAAGAGTAATAGGAAAGCTTACAGTCTCACAGAGAAAGCAACCCTTGGGGGCCGGTTTGTAGTTCTGCTAAATTCTATTTTGGATGAAGTGTGAATCATAAATGGGAACGCTAACATTCACTCAGAGAAAGCAAGGTTGCGGTGGTGATTTTTAGTCACACTAAACTGGAGTTTGGAGGAAGTACGAGAATAAAAGAATGCTTACATTCACTCAGAAAAAGCAACGTTGGGGAGGTGGTTGGTAGGTGTACTATACTTTGGAAGAAGTACGAGCGTGATGCATAGGAACGCTTACATTCACGCAAACTATGGGGTGGCCTTTTGTTGGCATGCTAAACTATGTCCCAAAGACATATATAGGAAAGCTTATAGTGAGAGAAAGCAACTCTCGGGCGGTGTTTTGTAGGTCCGGCAAATTGCATTTTGAAAGCAGTCCGAGATTCATATAAGGGAAGGCCTATATCCACTCAGAGAAAGCAATGTTAGGCTGGTGGTTTGTAGGCATACTAAACTGTATTTTGGAACTCGTATGTATGACTCTCACACTTGATCCAAATTAGAGTTCACCAGGCCTATAAACCACATCCTGAGAGTTGCTTTCTCTAGGTGAATGTAAGCTTTCCTATGTAAAACTCTCGAACTTCTTCCAAACTAAAGTTTAGCATGCCAACAATACACCACCGCATCGTTGCTTTCTCTGAGTGAACATAAGCATTTCCTTATATGAATCACTTTTTCCAAAATAGAATTTAGCAGACCTACAAACCAGTCCCCGATGGTTGATTTAGCTATGTGACTGTAATTTTCCCCAGATATGACTCTCAAACTTCCTCCAAAGTATAGATTAACATGCGTACATACACCACCCAACAGTTTCTTTCTCTGCGTGAATGTAACTGTTCATATATATGACTCTCCTACTTCTTCCGACCTACAGTTATTATGCCTACAAACCACCACCCAAACGTTGTGTTCTCTCCGTGAATGTAAGCTTTCCCATATTTGACTCTCACAATTGCTGCTAATTAGTGTTTAGAGGCTTGCAAAGCTGTCCCGAGTGTTGTTTTCTCTAGGTGACTGTAGCTATCCTATATAACACTCTGGAAGTCCTTTCAAACTGCAGTTTAGCATGCCAACAACACATCACCCCATAGTTTCTTTCTCTGCATAAATGTAAGCGTTTGTGTATATAACTCTTGTACGTCTTTCAAAATACAATTTAGCAGACCTAAAAATCACCCGCCAAGAGTTGCTTTCTCTAAGTGACTGTCAGCTTTCGAACTTCTTCCAATCTATAGTTTAGCATGCCTGCACTACAGCACCCCGTATTTGCTTTCTCTGTGTTAATGTAAGCGTTCCTATGTATGTCTCTCGTACCTCTTCCAAAGTAGAGTTTAGTATGCTCAAAAACGGCCACCCCAACGTTGCTTTCTCTGAGTGAATGTAAGCGTTCCTGTATATGATTCGAACACTTCATTGAAAATAGAGTTTAGCAGGCCTACGAACCACCCCCAGAGAGTTGCTTTCTGTAAATGACTGTAAGCTTTCCAGATATGACTCTCGAGCATCCTCCAATCTATCGTTTAGTAGGCATACAAACATCACTCCATAGTTGCTTTCTCTGCATGAATGTAAGCGTTCCTATAAATGATTCTCGTCCTTCTTCCAAACTAGAGTTTAGTATGCCTACAAACCACAACCCCATCGTTGATTTCTCCGAGTGAATATACCCAGTCCCCCATATGACTCTCCCCCTTCTTCCAAAGTAGAGTTTTGCAGGCCTACAAATCATCCCCCGAAAGTTGGTTTCTATAAATGACGGTACGCTTTCCTATATATTACTCTTTAACTTCTTGCAAAATAGAGATTTGCATGGCTACAAAAAAGCCACCCCATAATTGCTTTCTCTGCATGAATGTAAGCGTTCCCATATATCATTCTCCTACTTCTTCGAAACTAGAGTTCAGTATGCCTACAAACGACCACACCATCGTTGCTTTCTCTGAGGGAATGTAAGCCTTCCCATATATGACTCTCACTCTGAAACCAAAATAGAGTTTGGCACACCTACATTCCACACCCAGAGATTTGCTTTAAGCGACTCTAAGCTTTCTTATATGTGATTCTCAAACTTCGTCCAAACTAGAGTTTAGCATGCCTAGAAACCACCCCACAGTTGCTTTCTCTGCATGAATGTAAGCGTTCATATACATGACTCTCGTACTTCCTCCAAAATACAGTTTAGAATGCCTACAAACCACCACCCAAACGTTGCGTTCTCTGAATGAATGAAAGCATTCCCATGTTTGACTCTCACAATTGATGCAAAGTAGAGTTTAGCAGGCCAAGAAAGGCTCTCCCGAGAGTTACTTTCTCTAGGTGACTGTAAGCTTTCCTAAATAAGACTCTCCAACTTCTTCCAAACTACAGGTTAACATGCCCACAAAACATCACCCCATGGTTTTTTCTTTGCATGAATGTAAGCATTAGTATATATGACTCTGGTACTTCTTTCAAAATACAATTTAGCAGACCTAAAAATCACCCACCAAGAGTTGCTTTCTCTAAATGACTGTTCAGGTTTGGAACTTCTTCCAAACTATAGCATGCTTACAAAACACCACCACGTAGTTCCTTTCTCTGTGTGAATGTAAGCGTTCCCAAATATCATTCTCGTACTTCTTCCAAACTATTTAGTATGCCTACAAAAACCACCCCAGTGTTGTTTCTCTGAGGGAATGTAAGCGGTCCCATGTTTGACTCTCACACTTCATCCAAATTAGAGTTTAGCATGTGTACAAAAAAATCTCCCGAGAGTTGCTTTCCCTAGGTGACGGTAATCTTTCCTGTATAAGGTTCTCCAACTTCTTCCAAACTACAGTTTAGCATGCCTACAAAACCTGACGCCATAAGTGCTTTCTCTGTGTGAATGTAAGTGTTCCTATATAGGACTCTCGTACTTCTTCCAAACTACAGTTTAGTATGCCCTACAAACCACCACCCAAACGTTGTTTTCTCTGAGTGAATGTAAGCGTTCCCATATATGACTCTCACACTTCAACCAAAATAACTCTATTTCAACCAAAATAACTCTACATTCCACACCCAGAGAGTTGCTTTCTCTACGTGACTGTAAACTTTCCTATATATGACTCTCAAACTTCGTCCAAACTAGAGTTTTGCAAGCCTACAAAACACCACCCCATAGTTGCATTCGGTGCCGGAATGTGAGCGGTTCTACATGTGATTCTCTTGCTTCTTCTAGGAACCACAACCACAACGTTGCTTTCACTGAGTTCCCATATATTATTCTAACACTTCATTGAAAATAGAGTTTAGCAGGCCTACGAAACACCCCCGAGGGTTGCTTTCTCTAAGTGACTGTAAGCTTCCCAGATATGGCTCTCGAACTTCCTCCAAACTATATTTTAGTAGGCATACAAACATCACTCCATAGTTGCTTTCTCTGCGTGAAGGTAAGCGTTCCTATATACGATTCTCGTACTTCTTCCAAACTAGAGTTGACTATGCCTACAAATCACAATCCCATCGTTGATTTCTCTGAGTGAATGCACGCGGTCCCCAATATGACTCTCTCCCACTTCCAAACTGGAGTTTTGCAGGTGTACAAAACATCCCCCGAGAGTTGGTTTCTATGACTGTACCCTTTCCTATATATTACTCCTTAACTTCTTCCAAACTAGAGATTAGCATGGCTACAAAAACGCCACCCCATAATTGCTTTCTCTACGCGAATGTAAGCGTTCCCATATATCATTCTCCTACTTCTTCCAAACTAGAGTTTAGTATGCCTACAAACCACCACGCCGTCGTTGCTTTCTCTGAGGGAATGTAAGCCTTCCCATATATGACTCTCACTCTTAAACCAAAATAGAGTTTAGCAGGCCTACATTCCACACCCAGAGATTTGCTTTCTCTAAGTGACTCTAAGCTTTCTTATATGTGATTCTCAAACTTCGTCCAAACTAGAGTTTAGCATGCCTATAAAACACCACCCCATAGTTACTTTCAGTGCGTCAAAATGTATGTGCTCCTATATGTGATTCTCGTGCTTCTTCCAAACTGCAGTTTAGTAAGCCTACAAACAACCCCATCGTTGCTTTCTCTGAGTGAATGTAAGCGTTCTCATATATGACTCTCACACTTCAACCAAAACAGGGTTTTGCAGGCCTACAAACCACCCGCCAAGACTTGCTTTTTCAAAGTGGCTGTTACCTTTCCTATATAGGACTCTGGAACTTCTCCCAAGCTAGACTTTAACATGTCTACCTGACACTACTCCATAGTTGCTCTCGCTGTGTGAATGTAAGCGTTCCTATATATGAGTCTTGTACCTCTTCTTAACTAACATCTGGCATGCCAAAATAACACTTCCCCATAGTTGCTTTCTTTGAGTCAATGTAAACATTCCTATATATGTCTCTCGCACTTCTTGCAAACTAGAGTTGAATAAGTCTACAAACAAATCCCCGACAGCTGTTTTCTCTGAACGAATTTAAGCGTTCCTATATATGACTATGGCACTTCCTCCAAACTAGAGTTTAGAAAGCCTACACTCCACCCCTGTTCTTTGCTTTCTCTAAGTTACTGTATGCTTTCCTATACATGGCTCTCGAAATTTTCCAAACTAGAGTTAGCATGCCTACTATACACCTACACATAATTGCTTTGTCTGAGTGAATATAAGCCTTCCTATATATGACTGTCGCACTTTTTCCAAATTAGAGTGTAGCCAGCCTGGAAAGCACCCCTTATAGTTGCTTTCATTGAGTGAATGTTAACATTCCTATGTATGACTCTCGCAACTTTTCCAATCTAAGATTTTAGCAATGCTACAAATCCCCCGCCGAGAGTTCCTATACATAACTGTCCTCTTTTTCCAAGCTAGAGTTTAGGAAGCCTAGAATCCGTCCCCCCGTAGACGCTTTATGTGAACGTAAGCGTTCCTATATATGACTCTCGCCTTCCTCCAAACTAGAGCTTAGCAAGCCTACAAACCAACTCCCTATAATTGCTTTCTCTGAATGAATGATATCGTTCCTATATAAGACTCTCGAACTTCTTCCAAACCAGAGTTTAACAAGCCAAAAAAGCACCCCCCATAGATGCTTCCTCTAACTCAAAGCTAATATTCCTATATATGATTCAGCTTCTTCATCCAAACTAGAGTAAGGCAAGCCTACAAATCACACATCAATAGTTGCTTTCTATAAGTAAATGTAAGCATCCCTATATATGACTATAGCAATTCTTCCAAACTGGAGTTTAGCAAGCCTACAGACCCCAGGACTCCACTCCATAGTACCCTGGGCATTGGCGCCTGCCTGTCATGCAGGACATAGGGGCGGACGCTCATCTCAGACACGGCATTGGTGGATTGTAGGCTTTTTTAAGTTTTTGAATTGAAGAACTCTGAGAATTGGAATTCGGTTTAGGGTAAGGTTAGGTGTTAGGGACTAGGATTAGATTTAGGGGTTAGGGTTTTAGGTTAGAATTAGGGTTAGGATTACTGTTAGGGTTAGAGATTAGGATTATGTTTAGTGGTTGGGTTTAGGTTTAGGGTGAGAGGCAAGAGTAAGGGTCAGGGATTAGGGTTACTGTTAGGAGTTAGATTCAGGGCTTACGAAGGGTTTGGTTTAGTGATAGGGTTAGGGCTTACGTTTAACGGTGTGTGTTAGGGCACGGGCCCCGTCTAATGTACGGGGCACTGTGGGTGTGGAGCAAGGCTGCGTCCCCACTTCATCTTACCCTTGGTGTTGGGCTTCAACTGTCACGCAGGACAAAGGCAGAGGCTCATGAAACGCATGGTTAGGATTAAGGTTTAAGGTTAGGGTCAAGGTTGAGGTTTAGGGTGAGGGTTAACAGTTAGAGTTAGGGTAAGGGGGTTAGGGATAGGGTTAGGGTTAAGGGTTAGGTTTATGGTTCAGGTTTAAGGTTAGCATTAGAGGGTAGGGTTAGTGTAACTGTAGGTCAGTGTTGCGGTTAGATCTCTAGGCATTAGGGTAAAGGTCAGGGTTAGGGTTAAGAGTTAGGGTTAAGTTTAATGGTTAAGGATTGGGATTAGGGTTGAGGGTTAGGGTTAAGATTATGGGTAATGACTCAGGATCAAAGGTTAGGGTTATTTTTAGGCATAGGGTTAGCGTAAGGGGTTAGGGTTAGTGTTAGTGTTGTTGGTAGGGTTAAGGTTAGGGTTGGCGTTTCAGAATTAGGGATTAGGTGTTATGGTTATGGCTAGGAGTTAGCGTTAGATTTACGGTATAGGTCTTGTTCTCAGGGTGTCATGCATTAACGTTAAGATAAGGGGTTAAAGTTAGGGTTACGGTGAGCTTTACCTGTTAAGGTGAGCAGTAGGATCAGGGTTAGGTGTTATGTTCTGGGTTAGGATTATGGGTGAGGGGTAGGGTTTATCCTTAGGGCACGGGCCCTGTATGCACTAGGAGGCGAAGTTAGGGGTCTGTGATGGTCGCTGGGAACCCACTCTATCGCACGCAGTGTATGGGCCTCTGGGTTTCATGCAGGACACTGTGGCAGAGCCGGCTTTCATGCATGGCTTAGTAGGATTGTAGGCTTTCAAAACTCTGAGAAAGCAAGAAGTCTGAGAATTAGATTTCGGGTTAGGATTACGGCACGGTTTAGGGATGAAGATTAGTGGTTAGGGTGAGGGCTTAGGGTTAGGGGTTAGGGTTAGGGTTAGGGTTGCTGGTAGGGTGAAGGTTAGGTTTGACGTTTTAGAATTAGGGATGAGGTGTTACGGTTATGACTATGGTTTAGGATTAGAATTACGGGATAGGGCTTCTTCTCAAGGTGTTATGCATTCACGTTAAGTTAAGGGGCTAAGTTAGGGTTACGGGGAGGTTTATGTTTTAAGGTGAGCAATAGGATCAGGGTTAGGTGTTATGTTCAGGGTGAGGGTTATCTGTTAGGGGTAGTGTTTATACTTAGCGTACGGGCCCTGTCTGCACTGGGCGGGGGGCGGGGGTTAGGGGGATGGGATTGTCCCCGGGAACACACTCTATCGTACGCTGGGTATGGGCTCCTGGGTTTCATGCAGGACACAGTGGCAGAGCCCCCTTTTACTCATGGCATGGGAGGATTGTAGGCTTTCTAAACTCTGAGAAAGCAAGAACTCTGAGAATTAGATTTAGGGGTAGGATTCTGGTAATGTTTAGGGATGAAGATTAGTGTCAGGGTGGGGTCTTGGGTTAGGGGTTGGGGTTAAAGGTTAGTGTTAGGTTTAACAGTTACAGTTAGGTTTACGGTTAAGTCTCAGGGTTCGGGTTAAGGTTTGGGTTTAGCGTTTGGCACAGGGGTAGGCTTCAGTGTTAGCTTCATGGTTAAAGATTAGGAGTAGGGTTAGTGTGAGGGTTAAGGGTAAGGGTCAAGATTAAGGGTTCAGGTTGGGGTTAGGCTTAGGTTTAGGGTTAGGGGTCAAGGGTCAGGTTTAGGGTTAAGTGTTGGGCTTAGGGTTGGGGTTTAGTGTTAAGTTTATCGTTAAGGATTAGGGTTAGGGTCAGGGTTAAATGCTTGGGTGCGGGTAATGGTTAGGGTCAGGGTTAAGGTTTATGGATAGGGTTAGTGTTAAGGGTTTACAGGTAGGTTTAGGGTTCAGGGTTAGAGTTAGCATTAGGTCTTAAGGTTAGGATTAGGTGGTAGGTTAGATTTTAGGGTTAGATCTAGGCGTTAGAGTAAGGGTTAAGAGATAGGGTTAGGTTTAATGCTTAGGATTAGGGTTAGGGTTTGGGGTTAAAGTAAGTGTTAGGGGTTAGGTTGAAGGATCAAAGGTTAGTGTTATTTTTAGCTGTAGTGTTAGGGTTAGGGATAAGGGATAAGGTTGGCGTGAGGGTTTTCCTTACTGATAGGGTTAAGGGTCAGGCTTAGATTAAAGGTTAAGGTTAGGGTCAGCGTTAAGGGTTAGGGTGAGGGTTAACGGTTACGGTAAAGGTTAAGCGTTAGTGTTAGGGATTAGCGATTAGGGTTTTTGGTAAGTGTTAGGGTTAGGAGTTAGTGTTTTATGAAGGGGTATGGTTAGAATTAGGATTGGGGTTAGTGTTAGTGTTAGGTTTAGGAGTTAGGTTTAGGGTAAAAGGATAAGATTAGCGTTAAGGGTTGGGCTCAGGTTTAGGGTTAAAGTTTAGTGTTAGGGTTAATGTTTAGTGTTATGGTCCAGTTTAAGTGTTAGGGTGAGGGTTAACGGTTAGGATTAGGCTTAGAGGTTGGGGATATAGTGAGGGTTCAGTGTTAGGGTTAGGTTTAGGGTTCAGGGTTAAGGTTAGCTGTAGGGGTTATGGTTAGGGTTAGGTGTTAGGTTAGTGTCAGGGTTAGGTCTAGTCGTGAGGGTAAGGTTTAGGGTTAGCTTTAAGAGCTAGGGTTAGGTTTAATGGATAGGATTAGGATTAGGGTTAAGGGTTAGGGTAAGGCTTAGGGGTTAGGGTGAAGGGTTAAGGGTTTTTGTTAGGCATAGCGTTGGGGTTAGAAGTAAGGGTTACTGTCAGTGTTAGGGTTGTAGGCAGGGTTACGGTTAGAGTTAGCGGTTTAGAATTAGGGTTAGGGATTAGGTGTTACAGTGATGACTAGGAGATAGGGTTAGAATTATGGGATAGGGGTTGTTCTCAGGGAATGGGTTATGCACTAACGTTAGGATAAGAGTTTAAAGTTAGGCTCACGGTGAGGTTTACGTGTTAAGGGGAGAAATAGGAACAGGGTTAGGTGTTATTTTCACGGTGAGGGATATCTGTTACAGGTATTGTTTATGCTTAGCGCACGGGCCCTGTCTGCCTTAGGCGGGGGTGGGGGGAGGTTAGGGGACTGGGATTGTCACCAGGATCCCACTGTATCGTACTCTGGGTATGGGCCCGTGGGTTTGATGCAGGACGTAGTGGTAGAGCCTCCTTTCACGCATGGCATGGGAAGATTGCAGGCTTTCTAAACTCTAAGAAAGCAAGAAGTCTGAGAATTAGATTTAGGGTTAGGATTATGGTTAGGGTTAAGGATGAAGTTTAGTGTTAGGGTGAGGGCTTAGGGTTAGGGATTAGGGTTAGGGTTAAAGGTTACTCTTAGGTTTAACGGTTACAGTTCGGTTTAGGGTTGAGGTTTACGGTTAGGGTTAAGATGAGGGGTTAGGGTTTGGTAAAGGGTTAGGGTTAGGTACAGGGTTATGGTTAAGTGTTAGGTTTATGGTTGAAGATTAGGATTAGGGTTAGGATTAAAGGTTAGCGTGAGAGTTAACGGTTAGGGTTAAGGTTAAGTGTTAGGGTTAGGGTTTAGGTTTAGGGTTAAGGGTTAGGGTTAGCTTTAGGGTTCGAGTTATGTGTTAGGGTTTGTGTTAGAGGTTAGGGTTAGGTTTACTGGTCACGGTTAGGGTTACGTTTAGGGGTTAGCATTAGGGTTAAGGATTAGGTTTAGGGTAAGGGTTTAGAGTAGTGTTGGGCTTTAGGCTCGGGGCTTAGGTTCAGGGTCAGGGTTTAGGGTTGGTGGTAGGGCTTAGATTTATCGGTCAGTTTAAGGGCACAGGACCTGGTTAATCTACGGTGAGAGGGGTGCGGTCGGAGTCATCACGAAAGCACAACATCATTCCCTGGACCCTGGGACAAGACCTACATGCAGGACTCAGGCGGAGCCTCATCTCACACATGGCATGGCTGTATTGTAGGCTTGCTTCACTCGGGAATGGAAGTAGTGTGAGAATTAGGGTTAGGGTTGGGGTTAGGGGTTTCGAGTTAGGGGTTAGGCTTGGAGTCAGGGTTAGGTGCTAGGGATTAGTGGTTAGGGTTAGAGTTAGTGTTACGGGTTAGGTGTTAACTCTGGTTTAGGGGGCCAGGGTAAGGTTTAGGTTTGGAGTTAGCGTTAGGGTTAGGCGTTAGGGTTAAGGGATAGGGTTAGGGTTAAGGGTTAGGCTTAGGGTAAGGGTTCAGGTTTAGGGTTAGGGTCAGGGTTAAGGGTTAGGGTGAGGGTTAACAGTTAGGGATAGGGTTATGGGGTTAGGGATAGGATTAGGGTTAAGGGTTAGGTTTATGGTTCAGGTTTAAGGTTAACATTAGGGTGTTAGGGTTAGTGTTAACTGTAAGTCAGTGTTAGGGTTAGATCTCTAGGCATTAAGGTAAAGGTTAGGTTTAAGGTTAAGTGTTAGGGTTATGTTTAATGGTTAGGCTTGGGATTAGGGTTAAGTGTTAGGGTTAAGGTTAGGGGTTATGACTAAGGATCAACGGTTAGGGTTATTTTTATGCGTAGGGTTAGGGTAAGGTGTTAGGGTTAGTGTTAGTGTTGTTGGTAGGGTTAAGGTTAGGGTTGGCGTTTCAGAATTCGGGATCAGGTGTTATGGTTATGGCTAGGAGTTAGCGTTAGAATTACAGTATAGTGCTTTTTCTCAGGGTGTCATGCATTAACGTTAAGATAAGGTGTTAAAGTTAGGGTTATGGTGAGCTTTACCTCTTAAGGTGAGCAGTATGATCAGGGTTAGGTGTTATGTTCTGGGTTAGTCTTATGGGTGAGGGGTAGGGTTTATGCTCTGGGCACGGGCCCTGTATGCACTAGGAGGCAAAGATAAGGGTCTGTGATGGTCGCTGGTAACCTACTCTATCGTATGCAGTGTATGGGCCTCTGGTTTCCTGCAGGACACTGTCGCAGAGCGGGCTTTCATGCATGGCTTAGTAGGATTGTAGGCTTTCAAAACTCTGAGAAAGCAAGAAGTCTGAGAATTAGATTTCGGGTTAGGATTACGGCACGGTTTAGGGATGAAGATTAGTGTTAGGGTGAGGGCTTAGGGTTAAGGGTTAGGGTTAGGGTTAGGGTTGATGGTAGGTTGAAGTTTAGGGTTGGCACTTTAGAATATGGATGAGGTGTTATGGTTATGGCTAGGGGTTAGGTTTAGAATTATGGGATAGGGCTTCTTCTTTGGGTGCTATGCATTAATGTTAACATAAGGGGATAAATTAGTGTTATGGTTAGGTTTATGTTTTAAGGTGAGCAACAGGATCAGGGTTAGGTTTTATGTTTGGAGTTAGGGTTATCTGTTAGGGATAGTGTTTTTGCTTAGCGCACGGGCCCTGTCTTCACCAGGAGGGGGGGGTTAGGGACTAGGATTGCCACTGGGAACCTGCTCTATCATGCACTAGTTATGGGCCCCCGGGTTTCTTGCAGGACACAGTGGCAGAGCCTCCTTTTACTCATGACAAGGGGGAATTGTAGGCTTTCTAAACTCTGAGAAAGCAAGAAGTCTGAGAATTAGATTTAGGGGTAGGTTTATGGTAATGTTTAGGGATGAAGGTTAGTGTTAGGGTGAGTTCTGAAGGTCAGTGGTTAGGGTTAAAGGTTAGTGTTAGGTTTAACCGTTACAGTCAGGTTTATGGTTATGTTTTAGGGTTAGGGTTAAGGTTAAGGTTTAGCGTTTGGTACAGTGTTAGGCTTAAGTTTTAGCTTTAGGGTTAAAGATTAGGATTAGGGTTAGGGTTAAGGGCTAGTGTGAGGGTTAATGATAAGGATCAAGACTAAGGGCTAGGGTTTTTGTTAGTGTTAGGAATAAGTCTTCGTGTAGGCTTTAGGGTTAGCGTTAAGTGTTATGGTTAGGGTTAGGTTTAGGGTTCATGGTTAGTGTTATGTTTAAGGGTTAGTGTTAGGGTTAGGGATTAGGTTTAGGGTAAGGTTTTAGAGTTCGTGTTCAGCGTTACGGTCGGAGCTTATGTTTACGGTTAGGGGTTAGTGTTAGTGTTAGGGCTGAGATTTAGCTTTTAGTTTAAGGGCACAGGACCTGTTTTATCTACGGTGAGAAGGGTGCTGTCGGAGTCTCCACGAAAGCACAAAATCGTTCCCTGATCCTTGGGAAAGGACCTACATGCAGGACTCAGGTGGAGCCTCATCTCACGCATAGTATAGCTGTATTGTAGGCTTGCTTCACTCTGAGAATGGAAGTAGTGTGAGAATCAGGGTTAGGGTTTGGGTTAGGGGTTTGGAGTTTGGGATTATGGTTCGAGTCAGGGTTAGGTCCTAGGGATTAGGAGTTAGGGTTAGTGTTAGGGATAGGGGTTAGGGTTAGGGTTAGGGTTAGGGTTGGGGTTAATATTAGGGTTAGCGTTTAGGGTTAAAGGATAGGATTATGGTTAAGGGTTTGGCTTAGGGTTAGGGTTAAGGGTTAGTGTTAAGGTTTAGGGTTAAGTTCAGGGTTACGTGTTAGGGTGAGGGTTAACAGTTAGGGTTATGGTTAGGGTCTTAGGGATAGGGTTAGGGTTAGAGTTAGGGGTTAGGATTAAGGGTGAAGTGTTAGGGTTATTTTTAGGCATAGTTTTAAAGTTAGGGGCTAGGGTACTGTTTGGTTTGATGGTAGGTTTAAGGTTAGGGTTAGCAGTTTAGAATTCGCATTAGGGATTAGGTGTTATGGTTATGGCTTGGAGTTAGGGTTAGAATTCAGAGATAGGAGTTGTTCTCAGGGTAAGTGTTATGCATTAACGTTATGATAAGGGGTTAAATTTAGGGTTATGGTGAGATTTACATTTTAAGGTGAGCAATGGGATCAGGGTCAGGTGTTATGTTCAGGGTTATGGTTAGGGGTGAGGGGTAGGGTTTATGCTTACGACTCTGGCCCTGTCTGCACTAGGCAGGGGGGGAGGGGTTTGGGGTTGCGATTGTCGTCGGGAACCCACTCTAGTGTATGCTGAGTATGGGCACTGGGGTTTCCGGCAGGACACAGTGGTAGAGCCTCCTTTTATTCATGGCATGGGAGGATTGTAGGCTTTCTAACGCTGAGAAAGCAAGAAGTCTGATAATTAGATTTAGGGTTAGGATTATAGTTAGGGTTAGGAATGAGGTTAGTGCTAGGGTGAGGGATTAGGGCTAGGGATTATGGGTAGAGTAAAGGTTAAATGTGAGAGTTAGGTTTAACGGTTACAGTTAGGTTTAGGGTTACGTTTTAGGGTGAGGGTTATGGTTAGGGGTTAGGGTTTGGTACAGGGTTAGGGTTAAGTGTTAGGTTTAGGGTTAAAGATTAGAATTCGGATTAGGGTTGACGGTTAGTGTGAGTGTTAACGGTTAGGTTTGTGTTTAAGGGTTAGGGTTAGGGTTTAGGGCTAGTGTTAAGCGTTCGTGTTAGATTTAGGGTTAGAGTAAAGTGTTATGGTTAGGGTTATGGGTTAGCATTAGGGTTAAAGGTTAAGGGTTAGGTTTATTTTCAGGCACAGGGTTAGGATTAGGTGTTAGGGTTAGTGTTACCGTTAAGGTTTTTTGTAGGCTTAAGGTTAGGTTTAGCAGTTTAGAATTAGGGTTAGGGATTAGGTGTTATGGTTATGGTAAGGAGTTAGGGTTAGAATTATGGCATAGGGGTTGGTCTCAGGGTCAGTTTTATGCTTAAAGTTAGGGTAAGCGGTTAAAGTTAGTGTTACGGTGAGCTTTACGTGTTAAGGTGAGCAATAGGATCAAGGTTAGGTTTTATGTTCAGGGTTAGGGTTATGGGTGAGGGGTAGAGTTTATACTTAGGGTTAGGGTTAGGGTTAGCGTTTAGGCTTAAGGATCAAGGGTTAGGGTTAGGGTTAGTGTTAGGGCTGTTGGTAGGGTTAAATTTAGGGTTAGCAGCTTACAATTAGGTATTAGGTTTTACAGTTATGAATAAGAGTTAGGGTTAGAATTATGGGATAGGTGTTGTCCTCAGGGTAAGTATTATTCATTAACGTTAGGATAAGGGGTTAGGGTTAGGGTTATGATGAGTTTTACATGTTAAGGTGAGCAATAGGATCAGGGTCAGATGTTATGATCAGGGTTATGGTTATGGGTTAGGGGCAGTGTTTATGCTTAGGGCACAGGCCCTGTCTTCACTAGGTGGGGGGGCTCGGAGGCTGGGATTGTCACCAGGAACCCACTCTATCGTATGCTGGGTATGGGCCTCTGGGTTTCATGCAGGGCACAGTGGCAGAGCCTCCTTTCATGCATGGCATGGGAGGATTGTAGGCTTTCTAAACTCTGAGAAAGCAAGAAGTCTGAGAATTAGATTTAGGGTTAGGATTACGGTTAGGGTTAGGGATGAAGTTTAGTGTTAGGGAGAGGGCTTAGTGTTAGGGATTAGGGTTTGGTACAGGGTTAGGGTTAAGTGTTCGGCTTAGGGGTAAAGATTAGGATTAGTGTTAGGTTTAAGGGTTAGCTGAGGGTTAACGGTTAGGGTTAAGGTGAAGGGTTAGGGTTAGGGTTTAGGGTTAGGATTAGGGGTTCGTGTTAGGTTTAGGGTTACACTTAAGTGTTAGGGTTTAGGTTCAGGTTTAGGGTTCATGGTTAAGGTTATGTTTAGGGGTTAGGTTTAGGGGTTAGGTTTGGTGTAAGGGTATAGTGTTAGTGAAGGGAGTTTGGGTCAGGGTTTCTGTTTAGGGTAGGGGTTAGTGTTAGGACTTAGATTTAGCGATTAGTTTAAGGTCAGAGGACCTGTTTAATCTATGGTGAGAAGGGTGTGGAATCGGTCGCTGAGACACCACAGCATTGTACCCTGGGCCTTGGGCTCAGACCTACATGCAGGAATCAGGGGGAGCCTGTTCTCATGCATAGCATGGTTGTATTGTAGGCTTGGTTAACTCTTAGAATGGAAGAAGTGTGAGAATTAGGGTTATGGTTAGGGTTAGGGATTTGGGTTTAGGAGAGAGTGTTCAAATGAGGGTTAGGGGTTAGGCATTAGGGGTTAGGGTTAGTGTTAGGGTTAGGTGTTGGGGTGAGGGTTGGGTTAGGGGCTAGGGTTAGGTTTAGGGTTGGGGTTAGTGTTAGCGTTCGAGTTAGGGATTAGAGTTAGGGTTAAGGGATAGGATTAGGGTTAAGAGTTTGGCTTAGGGTTCAGGTTAAGGGTTAGGGTTATGGTTAAAGATTAGTGTTAGTTTAAACAGTTACAGTTAGGTTTAGGGTTAAATTTTAGGGTGAGGGCTTTTTAAACTCTGAGAGAGGAAGACGTCTGAGATTAAGATTTAGGGATAGGATTATGGTTAGGATTAGGGATGACGATTAGTGTTAGGGTGAGGGCTTAGGGTTAAGGGTTAGGGTTAGAGTTAGGGTTAAGGTTAGTGTTAGTTTTAACGGTTAAAGTTAGGTTTAGGGTTAAGGTTTATTGTCAGGGTTAAGGTCAGGGGTTAGGGTTTCGTACAGGGTAAGAGTTAAGTGTTAGGTTTAGGGTTAAAGATTAGCATTATGGTTAGTGTTAAAGGTTAGTGTGAGGGTAAAAGTTTAGGGTTAAGTTTAAGGGCTAGGGTTAGGGGTTAGTGTTAGGGTTAAGGGGTCTTGTTAGGTTTAGGGTTACAGTTAAGTGTTATGGTTAGTGTTAGGGGTTACGGTTAGGCTTAGGGTTCATGGTTAGTGTAACATTTAGGGGTTAGGGCTAGGGTTAAATGATAGTGTTAGAGTTAAGGCTTAGGCTTTGGGTAAAGGTTTAGGGATAGGTTTACGGGTTAGGGTTAGTGTCAGGGTTAAATGTTAGGGTGAGAGTTAACAGTTATGGTTAGGGTTATTGGTTAGGGGATGTGTTTATGCTTAGGGCACGTGCCTTGTCTGCACTAGGCGGAGAGGTTAGGGGGCTAGCATATTCGCCGGGAAATCACTCTATCGTATGCTGGGTATTGGCCCCTGGACACAGTGGCAGGGCCTCCTTTCACACATGGCATGGGAGGATTATAGGCTTTCTAAACTCTGAGAAAGAAAAAGTCTGAGAATTAGATTTAGGGTTAGGATTATGGTTAGAATTAGGGATGAAGTTTAGTGTTAAGGTGATGCCTTAGGGTTAGGGGTTAGGTTTAGGGTCAGAGTTAAAGGTCAGTGTTAGGTTTAACAGTTACAGTTAGGTTTAGCGTTAAGGTTTAGTGTTAGGGTTCAGTTTAGGGGATAGGTTTTGGTACAGGTTAAGGTTTAAGTGTTAAGTTTAGAGTTAAAGATTACAATTAGGGTTAGGTTTAAAGGTAAGTGTGAGGATTAATGGTTAGGGTTAAGCATGAGGGTTAGGGATTAGGTTTAGTGTTAAGGGTTTATGTTAGTTTAGGGTTAGAGTTAAGTGTTATGGTTAGGGTTAGGGGTTAGGGTTAGATATAGGGTGCATGGTTAGGGTTACGTTTAGGGGTTAGGGTTACGGGTTAGGTTTAGGGTGAGTGTTTGGTGTTAGTGTTGGGCATTAGGATAAGGGCTTAGGTTTAGGGTTAGCGTTTAGGTTTAGTGTTAGGGCTTAGATTTAGCGGTTAGTTTAAGGGCACAGGACCTGTTTAATCTATGGTGAGAAGGGTGCAGAATTGGTCCCCTTGACACCACACCATCGTACCTGGGCCTTGGGCCCAGACCTACATGCAGGACTCAGGCGGAGCCTCTTCTCACTCATGGCATGGCTCTATTGTAGGCTTGGTGAACTCTGAAAATGGAGGAAGTGTGAGAATTAGGGTTATGGTTATGGTTAATTGTTTGGGGTTAGGGGTTAGGGTTCGAGTGTGGTTCAGGGGTTAGAAATTAGGAGTTAGTGTTAGTGTTAGGGTTAGGGGTTAGGGGTTAGTGTTGGTTTAGGGGCTAGGGTTAGATTCAGAGTTAGGGTTAGTGTTAGGGTTAGGGTTAGGGATTATGGTTAGGGTTAGGAATTAGGGTTAGGGTTAGGCTTAAGGGATAGGATTAGGGTAAAGGGTTAAGGCTTAGGGTTAGCATTAGGGATTAGGGTTAGGGTTAAATGTTAGGGTTTTGGTCTGATTTAAGGGTTAGGGTGAGCGTTAACAGTTAGGGTTAAGGTTAATTGTTAGGATTGGGGGTTAGGCTTAAGGATTCGTATTAGGGTTAGGGTATAAGGGTGAGACTTATGTCTTATGGTTAGGGACAGGGCTTTTGGTTAGGGATAAGGGTTAGGAGTTAGGGTTACTTTTAGGCATAGGGTAGGATTAGGGGTGAGGGTTAGGGTTAGGGTTAGTGTTAGGGTTGTTGGTAGTGTTAAGGTTAGGGTTAGCAGTTTAGAATTAGGGTTAGGGATTAGGTTTTATGGTTATGGCTAAGATTTAGGGTTAGAATTATGGGATAGGCGTTGTTCTCAGTGTAAGTGTTATGCATTAACTTTAGGAGATGCGGTTAAAGTTAGGGTTACAGTGTGGTCTACATGATAAGGTGAGCAGTAGGATCAGGGTTAGGTGTTACGTTCAAGGTTAGGGTTATATGTTAGGCGTACTTTTTATGCTTAGGGCACGGGCCCTGTCTGCACTAGGCGGGAGGATTAGGGGTCTAGGATTGTGGCCGAGAACTTTCTCTATCGTACACTGGGTATGGGTCCCTGGGTTTCATGCAGGACACAGTGGCAGAGCCTCTTTTCACGCATGGCATGGGAGGATTGTAGGCTTTCTAAACTCTGAGAAAGCAAGAAGTCTGAGAATTAGATTTAGGGATAGGATTATGGTTAGTGTTAAGGATAAAGTTTAGCATTAGGGTGAGGGCTTAGGGTTAGGGGTTAGAGTTACGGTCAGGGTTAAAGGTTAGTGTTAGGTTTAATGGTTACAGTTAGCTTTAGGGTCAAGTGTTAGGGTTAAGGTTAAGGTTAGGGGTTAGGTTTTGGTACAGGGTAAGGGTTAACTGTTAGGTTTAGGGTTAAAGATTACGATTAGGGTTAGGTTTAAGGGTTAGTGTGAGAGTTAACGGTTAGGGTTAAGGTTAAGTGTTAGGGTTAGTGGTTAAGTTTAGGTTTAAGTGTTCGTGTTAGGTTTAGGGTTAGAGTTAAGTGTTATGGTTAGGGTTTGGGGTTAGGGTTAGGTTTAGGGTTCATCGTTAGGGTTACGTTTAGGCATTAGGGTTATGGGTAAGGATTAGGGTAAGGGTTTAATGTTAGTGTTGGGCGTTAGGGTCAGGGCTTAAGTTTAGGGTTAAGGGTTAGTGTTAGAGTTAGCGTTAGGGCTTAGATTTAGAGGTTATTTTAAGGGCACAGGACCTGTGTAATCTATGGTGAGAAGTGTGCAGAATGGGTCATCGCCACACCACACCATCGTACCCTAGGCCTTGGGCCCAGACCTACATGCAGGTCTCAGGCAGAGCCTCTTCTCACGCATGGCATGGTTTTATTGTAGGCTTGGCTAACTCTGAGAATGGAGGAAGTGTGAGAATTATGGTTATGATTAGGGTTAGGTGTTTGGGGTTAGGGGTTAGTGTTCGCGTGAGGGTTAGGTGTTAGGGATTAGGGGTTAGGGTTAATGTTAGCATTAGGGGTTAACGGTTAGGGTTGGGTTAGGGACTAGAGATAGATTTAGGGTTGGGGTTAGGGTTAGGGTTAGGGGTTAGGGTTAGGGTTAAGGGATAGGATTAGGGTTAAGGGTTAAGGCTTAGGGTTAGCATTAAGGGATAGGGTTAGGGTTAAGGGTTAGGGTTATGGTCCGAGTTAAGGGTTAGGGTGAGGGTTAACAGTTAGGGTTAGGGTTATAAGTTAGGGATAGTGTTAGGTTTAAGGTCTAGGGTTAGGGTTAGAGGTAGCTTTACTGCTAAGATTAGGTCTCGGCATTAAGGTAAGGGTTAGTGTTAGGGTTAAGGGTTAGGGTTAGGTTTAATTGTTAGGATTAGGATCAGAATTAAGGGTTAGGCTTAGGGTTAGGGGATAGGGTTAGGGTTTAGGGTAAACTTTTAAGGTTATGTTTAGGGATAAGGTTAGGGTTAGCGTTTAAGGTTAGGGTTAGTATTAGGGTTGTTTGTAGGGTTAAGGTAATGTTTAGTGGTTAGAATTAGGGTTAGGGATTAGGGGTTACTGTTATGGCTAGGAGTTAGGGTTAGAATTAAGTGATAGGGGTTGTTCTTAGCATAAGTGTTATGCATTAATGTTAGGATAAGTGGTTAAAGTTAGGTTTACGGTGAGGTTTATGTGTTAAGGTGAGCAATAGGATCAGGGTTAGAATTATGAGTGAGGGGTAGGGTTTTGCTTAGGGTATGGGCCCTGTCTGCCCTAGGAGTGGGATTGAGGGGGATGCGATTGTCACCAGAAACCCACTCTATCGTATGCAGGGTATGGGCCCATGGGTTTCTTGTAGGACACTCTGGCAGAGCCTGATTTCACGCATGGTAAAGGAGGTTTGTAAGCTTTCAAATCTCTAAGAAAGTAAGAAGTCTGAGAATTAGATTTAAGGTTAGGATTATCGTTATGGTTAGGGATGAAGTTTAATCTTAGGGTGAGGGCTTCGGGTAAGGGGATACGGTTAGTTTTAGGGTTAAAAGTTACTGTTAGGTTTAACAGTTACAGTTAGACTTAGGGTTTAGGTTTAGGGTTAGGGTTAAGCTTAGGGGTTATGGTTTGGTACAGGGTTAGGGTTAAGTGTTAGGGTTAGGGTTAAAGATCATGACAAGGGTTAGAGTTAAGGGTTAGTTTGAGTGTTAACAGTAGGGTTAAGGATAACTTTTAGGGTTAGGGGTTAGGATTAGTGTTAGGGCTGAGATTTAGCGGTTAGTTTAAGGGCACAGGACCTGTTTAATCTATGGTGGAGAGTGGTGCACAGGGTCGCTGCGACACAACACCACCGTACGCTGGGCCTTGGGCCAAGACCTACATACAGGACTCAGGTGGAGCCTCTTCTCACGCATGACATGGCTGTATTGTAGGCTTGGTTAACTCTGAGAATGGAAGAAGTGTCAGAAATCGGGTTAGGGCTGGCTGTAGGTGTTTTTAACCCCTAACCCTAACACTAACCCCCTAATCCTAACCCTAACACTAACCCCAAGGTTAAATCTAACCTTAACCCCTACGACAACCCTAACCCTAACCCTAACCCCTCTCACTGTAGAATAAACAGGTCCTGTGCCCTTAAACTAACCACTAAATCTAAGCCCTAACATCAACCCTAACCTCTGACCCTAAACCTAAGCCCTGAGCCTAAAGCCCAACACTAACTCTAAACTCTTACCCTAAAGCTAATCCCTAACCCTAATGCTAACCTCTAAACGTAACCCTAACTGTGAACCCTAAACCTAACCCTAACCTCGAGCGCTAACCATAGCACTTAACTCTAACCCTAAACCTAACATGAACCCTTAATCCTAACACTAACCCTAACCCTAACTCTTAACTTTAACCCTGACTGTTAACCCTCACACTAACCTTTAAACCTAACCTTAATCGTAATCTTTAACCCTAAACCTAATATTTAACCCTAATCCTGTACCAAACCCTAAACCCTAACCTTAAACCTAACCATAAACCTTAACCCTGAACCTAACTGTAACGGTTAAAACTAAGAGTAACCTGTAACGCTACCCGTAACCCCTAACTCTAAGCCTTCACCCTAATACTAACCTTGATCCTTAACCCGAACCCTAACCCTAACCCTAAATCTAATTCTCAGTCTTCTTGCTTTCTTAGAGTTTAGAAAGCCTACAATCCTCCCATGCCATGCGTGAAAGGAGGCTCTTCCACTGTGTCCTGAATGAACCGCTGGGGCCCATAACCAGAGTACGATAGAGTGGGTTCCTGGTGACAATCCCAGCCCCCTAACCCCCCCCCCGCCTAATGCAGACAAGGCCCGTGCCCTAAGCATAAACTCTACACCTCACCCAAAACTCTAACCCTGAAAATAACATTTAACCCTGATTCTATTGCTCACCTTAGAATGTAAACCTCACCGTAACCTGAACTTTAACCTCTTATCCTAACGTTAATGCATAACACTTACCCTGAGATTAACCCCTATCCCATAATTCTAACCCTATCTCCTAGTCATAACTGTGACAACTAATCCCTAACCCTAATTCTAAACCACTAACACTAACTGTTACCCTACGTAGTTACTGTTACGGTAACCTACTGTTACCCTAACACTGAACCTAACCCTTACTCCTAACGCCAAAGCTATGGCTAAAAATAATGCTAACCCTTGACCCTTTACCCTAACTCCTAACCCTAACCCTAATCCTAACCACTAAACCCAACCTTAGCTCTTAACCCTAACCCTAAACCTTACCCTGACGCCTAGACCTAACACTAACACTAAACTAACACCTAACCCTAATCATAACCCCTAAAGCTAACCCTAACCCTGAACCCTAAACCTAACTCTAACACTTAATACTAACTATATCCCTAACCCCTAACCCCAACCCTAACCCTAACCGTTAACCCTCACCCTAACCCTTAAACCGGACCCTAACACTAAATCTTAACCCTAAAGCTACGCCCAACCCTTAACCATAATCCTATCCCTTAACCCTAAACCTAACCCCAACCCTAAACCTAACACTAACCCCAATCCTAATTCTAACCATAGCCCTTAATACATCACTACGCCTAACCCCTAACCCTAACCCTAACCCCTAATGCTAACCCTAACACTGAACCCTAAACCTAAACCTATCCCTAACCCTTAAACATAACTCTATCCCTAACCAATAATCCTAAGCCTAGTCTTTAACCCTCACCCTAGAGCTTAACTCAAACCGTAACCCTAAGCCTAAACCCCAACCCTAACACTTAACACAAACCCTAAGCCTAAACACTTAACGCCAATCCTATCCTTTAACCCTAACACTAACCCTGATGCCTAATCCTAACCCTAACACTAACCCCAACCATAAATCTAACCCTAGCCCCTAACGCAAAACTAACCCCTAACCCTAACACTAACCCTAAATCCTAGTCCCTAACCACTAAACCTCACTTGAACCCTAACCCCTAACACCAAACCCTTAACCCTAACCATAACCCTATTTCTCACACTACTTCCATTCTCAGAGTTAACCAAGCCTAAAATACAACCATGCAATGCGTGAGTAGAGTTTCCGCATGAGTCCTGCAAGTAGGTCTGGGCCAAAGGCCCAGGATCCGATGGTGTGGTGTCGCATGGAAACATTCTGCACCCTTCTCACCATAGATTACACAGGTCCTGTACCCTTAAACTAACTGCCAAATCAAAGCCCAAACACTGACCCTAACCCCTAACCCTACCTAAGCCCTGACCCTAATGCCCAACACTAACACTAAACGCTTACCCTAAACCTAACCCCTAAATGTAACCTTAACCATGAACCCTAAACCTAACCCAAACCCCTAACCCTAACCATAACACTTAACTCTAACCCTAAACCTAACATGAACACTTAACCCTAACCCTAACCCATAAACCTGACACTTAACCTTAACCCTAACCGTTAACCCTCACACTAAACCTTAACCCTAACCCTAATCCTAATCTTTGAGCCTAAACCTAGCACTTAACCCTTACCCTGTACCAAAACCTAACCCCTAATCTTAACCCTAAGCTTAAACCTTAAAGCTTAACCCTAAACCTAACTGTAACTGTTAAACCTAACACTAACCTTTAACCCTGACCCTAACTGAAACCCCTAACCCTAAGCCCTCACCATAACAGTAACCTATATTGCTAACCCTAACCCTAATCCTAGCCCTAAATTTAATTCTCAGACTTCTTGCTTTCTCAGAGTTTACAAAGCCTACAATCCTCCCATGCCATGTGTAGAAGGAGGCTTGGCCACTGTGTCCGGCATGAAACCAAGGGGCCCATACCCAGTGTATGATAGAGTGGCTTCCGGCATCTATCCCAGCCCTCTAAGCCCCCTCCTAGAGCAGAGAGGGCTCGTGATATAAGCATAAACACTACCCCTCACCCATAACCCTAACCCTGAACATCACAGCTCACCCTGATACTATTGCTCACCTTAACACATCAACGTCACCATAACTCTAACTTCAACCTGTTATCCTAACGTTAATGCATAAGACTTACCCTAAGAACAACCCCTATCCCTTAATTCTAACCCTAACTCCTAGCCACAATTGTAACACCTAATCCCTAAGGCTAATTCAAAACTGCTAAACATTACCTTATCCCTACAAACTAACCCTAACCCTAACCGCTAACCCTAACCGTACACCTAAAAATAACCATAACACTTGACACTTAACCCTAACCCTTAACCCTGATCCTAATCCTAACAATTAAACCTAACCCTAACTCTTAAGCCTAACACTAACACGTACCCTAATGCCTAGACCTAACCCTAAGAGTAAACGTAACCCCTAACCCTAACCCTAATCCCTAATGCTAACCCTAACACTGAACCCTAATCCTAAGCCTTAAACCTAACTCTATCCTTAACCCATAACCCTAGCCCTAACCGTTAACCCCACACTAACCCTTAACTCGAACTGTAACCCTAACCCTTAAAACTAAACCTAACACTTAACGCTAACCCTAAGCCTTAACGCTTAACCCTTATCCTATCCCTTAACCCTAACCCTAACCCATAACGCTAACCCTAACCCCACTCTAAATCTAACCCTAGCCCCTAACCCAACCCTAACCCCTAAGCCCTAACCCTATCACTAAACCCAACACCTACTCCCTAACCCCTAATCCTCACTCGAAGCTTAAGCCCTAACCCTAAGCCCTCTCCCTGACTAATCTTCATCCCTAACCCTAACCATAATCCTAACCCTAAATCTAATTCTCAGACTTCTTGCTATCTCAGAGTTTTAAAAGCCTACAATTCTCCAAAGCCATGCGTGAAAGCTGGCTCTGCCACAGTGTCCTGCATGAAACCCAGGAGCCCATACTCTGTGTACAATAGAGTGGGTTCCCGGGGACAATCACAGCCCCCTAACTCCCCCTGCTAGTGCTGACAGGGCCCATGCCCTAAGCAAAAACCCTGCACCTTACCCATAACCCTAACCCTGAACATAACACCTAACCCTGATGTTATTGTTCACCTTAACACGTAAACCTCACTGTAACCCTAACTTTAACCCCTATCCTAATGTTATTGCATAACACTTACCCTAAGAACAAACCCTATCCCTTAATTCTAAGCCTAACTCCTAGCATAACCGTAACACCTAATCCCTAAACTTAATTCTAAACTGCTAAACATTACCTTCACCCTACAAACAACCCTAACACTAACCCTAACTCTAACCGCTAACCCTAACCCTAACCATTACCCTGATCATAATCCTAACAATTAAACCTAACCCTAATTCTTAACCCTAACACGAACCATTACCATAATGCCTAGACCTAACCCTAACTGTAACCCTAACCCCTAACCCTAACCCTAACCGCTAATGCTAACCCTAACCCCGAACCCTAAACCTAACCCTAACCCTATCCCTTAAACCTATTACTATCCCTAAACCATTACCCTAATCGCAACTGTTAACCCTCACTCTCACCCTTAACTTGGACCGAAACCCTAACCCTTAACCCTAACCTTAACCCTTACTGCTAATCTTAAGCCTTCACCCTTTACCTTAATCCTATCTTGTAAGCCTAACCCTAACGCTGACCCCTAACCCACCTGAACATTAACCCTAAACCTAAATCTAACGCTAGCCCCTTACAAAAACCTAACACCTAACCCCTGACACACTAATCCTAACTTCTAATTCCTAACCACTAAACTTCACTCAAACCCAAACCTCTAACCCCAAACACATAACCCTAACCATAACCCTAATTCTCACACTTCCTTCGTTCTCAGAGTTGACCAAGCCTACAATAGAGCCATGCCACGAGTGAGAAGAGGCTCTGCCTGAGTCCTGCATGTAGGTCTGGGCCCAAGGCCCAAGTACGATGGTGTGGTGTTGAGGCGACCCAGTCTGCACCCTTCCCACCATAGATTAAACAGAGCATGTGCCCTTAAACTAACCACTAAATCTAAGCCCTAACACTAAACCTAAATCCTAACCCTAAACCTCGGCCCTTATCCTAACGCCCAACAGTAACACTAAACACTCGCCCTAAACTTAACCCGTAACCCGAACCCCTAAATGTAACCCTAACCATGAACCCTAAACCTAACCCTAACTTCTAGCCATAACCATAACACTTAACTCTAAACCTAAATGTTACACGAAGCCTTATTCCTAACCCTAAGCCCAACCCTAACCCTTAATCTTGAACCTTACCATTAACCCTCACACTAACCCTTAACCCTAACCCTAATCCTAATCTTTAACCATAAAGCTAACACTGAAGCCTAACCCTGTGCCAAACGATAAAACCAAACCTTAACCCTAACCCTGAAACTTAACCATAAACGTAACTGTAACTGTTAAAAATAACACAAACCTTTAACCCTAACCCCTAACCCTAAGAGCCCACCCTAACACTAATCTTCCTCGCTAAACATTACCATAATCCTACCCCTAAATCTAATTGTCAGACTTCTTGCTTTCTCAGAGTTTAGAAAGCCTAAAATCCTCCCATGCCATGAGTAAAAGGGGGCTCTACCACTGTGTCCTGCATGAAACCCAGGAGCCCATATCCAGCATACGATAGAGTGGGTTCCCGGGGACAATCCCATCCCCCTAACCCCAGCCCCCCGCCCAGTGCAGACAGGGCCTGTACGCTAAGTATAAACACTACCCCTAACAGATAACCCTCACCCTGAATATAACACCTGACCCTGATCCTATTGCTCACCTTAAAACATAAACCTCCCCGTAACCCTAACTTATCCCCTTATCTTAACCTTAATGCATAACACCCTGAGAAGAAGCCCTATCCCATAATTCTAATCCTAATCCCCAGCCATAACCATAAGACCTCATCCCTAATTCTAAAATGCCAACCCTAAACTTCACCCTACAAACAACCCTAACCCTAACCCTAACCTCTAACCCTAAGCCCTCACCCTATCACTAATCTTCATCCCTAAACCGTACCGTAATCCTAACCCGAAATCTAATTCTCAGACTTCTTGCTTTCTCAGAGTTTTGAAAGCCTACAATCCTACTAAGCCATGCATGAAAGCCGGCTCTGCCACAGTGTCCTGCAAGAAACCCAGAGGACCATACACAGCGTACGATAGAGTGGGTTCCCAGCGACCACAACCGACCCCTAACATCGATTCCTAGGGCATACAGGGCCCATGCCCTAAGCATAAACACTACCCCTCACCCATAACCCTAACCCAGAACATAACACCTAACCCTGATCCTACTGCTCACCTTAACACGTAAACCTCACCATAACCCTAATTTTAACCCAATATCGTAACGTTAATGCATGACACCCTGAGAACAAGCCCTATACTGTAATTCTAACCCTAACTCCTAGCCATAAGCATAACACCTAATCTCTAATTCTGAAACACCAACCCTAACCTTAACCCTACCAACAACACTAACAGTAACCCTAACCCCTTACCCTAACCCTACGCCTAAAAATAACCGTAACCGTTGATCCTTAGTCATAACCCCTAACCTTAACCCTAACCCTTAACCCTAATCCCAATCCTAACCATTAAACATAACTCCAACTCTTAACCCAAACTCTAACCTTTACCTTAATGCCTAGAGTTCTAACCCCAACACTGACCTACAGTTAGAAGTAACACAAACTCATAATGCTAACCTTAAACCTGAACAATAAACCTAATCCTTAACCATAACACCCTAACCCTAACCCTAACACTTAACCCTGACCCTAACCCTAAACCTTAACCCTAACCCTGAACCCTAACCCTAAGCCTACACTTAACCCTAACCCTATGCATTAACCCTAACCGCTAACGATAACACTAACCCCAACCCTAAACCTACCCCTGGCCCCCTAACCCAGAATTAACACAGAACCCGTAACACTAACTCTACCCCTTACCACTAGCACCTAACCCTGACTCGAAACCTAACCCCTAACTCGAAACCCCTAACCCCAACCCTAACCTTAATTCTCACACTACTTCCATTCCCGAGTGAAGCAAGCCTACAATACAGCCATGCCATGTGTGAGATGAGGCTCCGACTGAGTCCTGCATGTAGGTCTTGTCCCAGGGCCCAGGGAATGATGTTGTGCTTTCGTGGTGACTCCGACCACACCCCTCTCACCGTAGATTAACCAGGTCCTGTGCTCTTAAACTGACCGCTAAATCTAAGCCCTACCACCAACCCTAACCCCTGACCCTGAACTTAAGCCCCGAGCCTAAAGCCCAACACTAACTCTAAACCCTTACCCTAAACCTAATCCCTAACCCTAATGCTAACCCCTAAACGTAACCCTAACCGTGAACAGTAAACCTAACCCTAACCTCTAACACAAACCCTAACACATAACTCTAACCCTAAAACTAACCCTAACCCTTAACCCTAAACCTAAACCCTAACCCTAACCCTTAACCTTAATCTTAACCGTTAACTCTCATGCTAACCTTTAATGCTAACTCTAATCCTAATCTTCAAACCTAAACCTAACACAACCCTAACCCTGTACCAAAACCTAACCCCTCATCTTAACCCTATCCGCAAACCTCAACCCCAAAACGAACTGTAACCGTTAAACCTAACAGTAATCTTAAACCGTAACCCTAATCTGTAACCCTATTCCCTCACCATAACACTACACTTCATCCTGAACCCTAACCATAATCCTAACCCTAAATCTAATTCTCAGACTTCTTGCTTTCTTAGAGTTTAGAAAGCCTGCAATCCTCCCGTGCCATGTGTGAAAGGAGGCTCTACCACTGTGTCCTGCATGAAACCCACGGGCCCATACCCAGAGTCCGATACAGTGGGTTCCCGGTGACAATCCCAGCCCCCTAACCTCCCCCCAGCTTAATGCCGACAGGGCCCGTGCACTAAGCATAAATGATACCTTTAACAGATAACCCTAACCCTGAACATGGCACCTAACCCTGTTCCTATTTCTCCCCTTAACACGTAAACCTCACCGTGAGCCTAACTTTAACCTCTTAACGTAACGTTAATGCATAACCCATTCCCTGAGAACATCCCCTATCCCATAATTCTAACCCTATCTCCTAGTCATAACTGTAACACCTAATCCCTAACCCTAATTCTCCACCGCTAAGCCTAACCGTAACGCTGCCTACAACCCTAACACTGACAGGAACCCTTAGTTCTAACCCCAACGCTATGCCTAACAAAAGCCCTAACCCTTCACCCTTCACCCTAACCCCTAAGCATTACCCTAAGCTTTAACCGTAATCCTAATCCTAACCATTAAACCTAACCCTAGCTCTTAAAGCTAACCCTAAACCTTACCCTCACGACTAGACCTAACCCTGACACTAACCTAACACCTAACCCTAACCATAACCCCTAAAGCTAACCCTAACCCTGAACGCTAAACCTAACCCTAACACTGAACCTTCACTATATCCCTAACCCCTAAGCCTAATCCTAACTGTTAATCCTCACCCTAACACTTAAACTGGACCATAACACTAAACATTAACCCTAACACTAAACTTTAACCCTAACCATAAGCCCAACAATTAACCCTAATCCTATCCCCTAACCCTAAGCCCTAACCCTAAACCTAACCCTAACCCCAACCCTAACACTTAAACTTGACCCTTACCATTAACCCTCACACTAACCCTAATCCTAATCTTTAACCATAAAGCTAACACTGAAGCCTAACCCTGTGCCAAACGCTAAACCCAAACCTTAACCCTAACCCTGAAACTTAACCATAAACCTAACTGTAACTGTTACACCTAACACTAACCTCTAACCCTAACCCCTAACCCTAAGACCCCACCTTAACACTAACCCTAACCCTAAACATTATCATAATCCTACCCCTAAATCTAATTCTCGGACTTCTTGCTTTCTTAGAGTTTAGAAAGCCTAAAATCCTCCCATGCCATGAGTAAAAGGGGGCTCTGCAGCTCTCTCTTGCATGAAACCAGGAGCCCATACCTAGCGTATGATAGAGTGGGTTCCCGGGGACAATCCCATCCCCCTAACCCCCGCCCCCCGCCCAGTGCAGACAGGGCCTGTACGCTAAGTATAAACACTACCCCTAACAGATAACCCTCACCCTGAACATAGCACCTGACACTGATCCTATTGCTCACCTTAAAACATAAACCTCCCCGTAACCCTAACTTATCCCCTTATCTTAACCTTAATGCATAACACCCTGAGAAGAAGCCCTATCCCATAATTCTAATCCTAACCCCTAGCCATAACCGTAACACCTCATCCCTAATTCTAAAATGCCAACCCTAACCTTCACCCTACCAACAACCCTAACCCTAACCCTAACCCCTAACCCTAAGCCCTCACCCTATCGCTAATCTTCATCCCTAAACCGTACCGTAATCCTAACCCTAAATCTAATTCTCAGACTTGCTTTCTCAGAGTTTTGAAAGCCTACAATCCTACTAAGCCATGCATGAAAGCCCGCTCTGCCACAGTGTCCTGCATGAAACCCAGAGGCCCATACACTGCGTACGATAGAGTGGGCTCCCAGCGACCATCACAGACCCCTAACTTCGCCTCCTAGTGCATACAGGGCCCGTGCCCTAAGCATAAACCCTACCCCACACCCATAACCCTAACCCAGAACATAACACCTAACCCTGATCCTACTGCTCACCTTAACACGTAAACCTCACCCTAACCTTAACTTAACCCCTTATCTTAACGATAATGCATGACACCCTGAGAACAAGCCCTATACCGTAATTCTAACCCTAACTCCTAGCCATAACCATAACACCTAATCCCTAATTCTGAAACGCCAACCCTAACCTTAACCCTACCGACAACACTAACACTAACCCTAAAACCCTTACCCTAACCCTACGCCTAAAAATAACCCTAACCATTGATCCTTAGTCATAACCCCTAAAGCTTAACCCTAACCCTTAACGCTAATCCCAATCCTAACCATTAAACATAACCCTACTTAACCCTAACCCTAACCTATACGCTAATGCCTAGAGATCTAACCCCAACACTGACCTACAGTTAACACTAACCCTAACCCCTAATCCTAACCTTAAACCTGAACCATAAACCTAACCCTTAACCCTAACCCTATTCCTAACCCCCTAACCCTAACCCTAACTGTTAAGCCTCACCCTAACACTTAACCCTGACTCTAACCCTAAACCTTAACCCTAACCCTGAACCCTAACCCTAAGCCTAACCCTTAACCCTAACCCTATCCCTTAACCCTAACCCCTAACCCTAACGCTAACCCCAACCCTAAACCTAACCCTGGCCCCCAACCCAGACTTAACACCTAACCCCTAACACTAACTCTAAACCTAACCACAAATCCCTAGCACCTGACCCTGACTCGAAACCTAACCCCTAACTCGAAACCCCTAACCCCAAACCTAACCCTAATTCTCACACTACTTCCATTCCCAGAGTGAAGCAAGCCTACAATACAGCCATGCCATGTGTGAGATGAGGCTCTGCCTGAGTCCTGCATGTAGGTTTTGTCCCAAGGCCCAGGGAATGATGTTGTGCTTTTGTGGTGACTCCGACCACACCCCTCTCACCGTAGATTAACCAGGTCCTGTGCCCTTAAACTGACCGCTAAATCTAAGCCCTACCACCAACCCTAACCTCTGACCCTGAACCTAAGCCCCGAGCCTAAAGCCCAACACTAACTCTAAACACTTACCCTAAACCTAATCCCTAACCCTAATGCTAACCCCTAAACATAACTCTAACCACGAACAGTAAAC
>NW_027182995.1:92500-97500 GCF_041146395.1 Eulemur rufifrons
AAACTAACCCCTAAACCTAATCCCTATACCTCACCGTAACTCTAACCCCAATCCTAATTCTAACCATACCCATTCATAAAACACTAACTCCTAACCGCTAACCCTGACACTAACCAAAAACACTAATCACTAATCCCTAACCCTAACGCTTAACCTTTACCCTAACCGTTAACCCTCACCCCAAATCTTAACACTGACCCTAACCTTAACCTTTAACTCTAAGCCTAACCCTTAACCCTACAGTAAGGAAGACTCTTAATGCTAATGGGATCCCTTATCCCTAACCCTAACACTACAGCTAAAAATAACCCTAACCTTTGATCCTTAAACATAACCCCTAACACTTACTTTAACCCCAAACCCTAACCCTAATCCTAAGCATTAAACGTAAGCCTATCTCTTAACCCTAACGCTAGCCCTTACCCTAACGCCTACATCTAACCCTAAATCTAACCTACCGCCTAATCCTAACCTTAAGTCCTAATGCTAACACTAACCCTGAACCCTAAACCTACCCGTAACCCTTAACACTAACCCTATCCTTGAACCTTAACCCTGACCCTAACCATTACCCGCACCCAAGCATTTAACCCTGACCCTACCCCTAATCCTTAATGATAACCCTAACGCTAAACTCTAACCCTAAGCCCAACACTTAACCCTAATCCTATCCCTTAACCCTAACCCTAATGCTAACCCCTAAACGTAACCCTCACCGTTACCAGTAAACCTAACCCTAACCTCTAACACAATCCATAGCACATAACTCTAACCCTAAAACGAACCCTAACCGTAACCCTAAACCTAAACCCTAACTCTTAACCTTAAACCTAAGCGTTAACTCTCACTCTAACCTTTAATCCTAACCCTAATCCTAATCTTCAACCCTAAACCTAACACTTAACCCTAACCCTGTACCAAACCCTAACCCCTCATCTTAACCCTAACCGTAAATCTCAACCCTAAACCAAATTGTAACCATTAAACCTAAGAGTAACCTTTAACCCTAACCCTAATCCCTAACCCTAAGCCCTCACCCTAACACTAAACTTCATCCTTAACCCTAATCAGAATCCTAACCCTAAATCTAATTATCAGTCTTCTTGCTTTCTTAGAGTTTAGAAAGCCTGCAATCCTCCCATGCCATGCGTGAAAGGAGGCTCTACCACTGTGTCCTGCATGAAACCCACGGGCCCATACCCAGAGTATGATAGAGTGGGTTCCCGGGTACAATCCCAGCCCCCTAAACTCCCCCCACCCGCCTAATGCAGACAGGGCCCGTGCGCTAAGCATAAACAATACCTTTAACAGATAACCCTAACCCTGAACATAACACCGAACCCTGTTCCTATTTCTCCCCTTAACACGTAAACCTCACTGTGCGCCTAACTTTAACCTCTCATCCTAACGTTAATGCATAACCCATTTCCTGAGAACAACCCCTATCCCATAATTCTAACCCTATCTCCTAATCATCACTGTGACACCTAATTGCTAACCCTAATTCTAAACCGCTAACCCTAACCGTAACCCTACCTACAACCCTAACACTGACAGTAACCCTTACTTCTAACCCCAACGCTATGGCTAACAAAAAACCTAACCCTTGACCCTAACCCTTCACCCTAACCCCTAAGCCTTACCCTAACCCTTAACCCTAATCCTAATCCTAACCATTAAACCTAACCCTAGCTCTTAAAGCTAACCCTAAACCTTACCCTCATGACTAGACGTAACCCTGACACTAACCTAACACCTAACCCTGACACTAACCTAACACCTAACCCTAACCAGAACCCCTAAAGCTAACCCTGAACCCTATCCCTAACGCTAGCAGTGAATTTTAACCCTAAACCTAAGCCCAACCCGTAACCCTAATCCTATCCTTTTACCCTAAAACTAACCCCTGAACCTAACCCCTATACCTCACCCTAACTCTAACCCCAATCCTAATTCTAACCATACCCCTTCATAAAACACTAACTCCTAACCGCTAACCCTAACACTAACCAAAAACCCTAATCACTAATCCCTAACCCTAACGCTTACCCTTTACCCTAACCGTTAACCCTCACCCTAAATCTTAACACTGACCCTAACCTTAACCTTTAACTCTAAGCCTAACCCTTAACCCTACAGTAAGGAAGACCCTTAATGCTAATGGGATCCCTTATCCCTAACCCTAACACTACAGCTAAAAATAACCCTAACCTTTGATCCTTAAACCTAATCCCTAACACTTACTTTAACCCCAATCCCTAACCCTAATCCTAAGCATTAAACCTAACCCTATCTCTTAACCCTAACGCTAGCCCTTACCCTAACGCCTAGATCTCACCCTAAATCTAACCTATCGCCTAATCCTAACCTTAAGCCCTAATGCTAACTCTAACCCTGAACCCTAAACCTACCCGTAACCCTTAACACTAACCCTATCCGTGAACCTAAACCCTGACACTAACCATTACCCGCATCCAAGCATTTAACCCTGACCCTACCCCTAATCCTTAATGATAAAACTAACACTAAACGCTAACACTACGCCCAACACTTAACCCTAATCCTATCCCTTAACCCTAACCCTAATGCTAACCCCTAAACGTAACCCTCACACTGACCAGTAAACCTATCCCTAACCTCTAACACAAACCATAGCACATAATTCTAACCCTAAAACGAACCCTAACCCTAAGCCTAACCCTAAAACCTAACTCTTAACCTTAACCCTAAGCGTTAACTCTCACGCTAACCTTTAATCCTAACCCTAATCCTAATCTTCAACCCTAACCCCTCATCTTAACCCTAACCGTAAACCTCAACCCTAAACCAAAGTGTAACCGTTAAACCTAAGAGTAACCTTTAACCCTAACCCTAAGCCCTAACCCTAAGCCCTCACCCTAACACTAAACTTCATCCTTAACCCTAACCATAATCCTAACCCTAAATCTAATTCTCAGACTTCTTGCTTTCTTAGAGTTTAGAAGGCCTGCAATCCTCCCATGCCATGCATGAAAGGAGGCTCTACCACTGTGTCCTGCATGAAACCCACGGGCCCATACCCAGAGTATGATAGAGTGGGTTCCCGGGTACAATCCCAGCCCCCTAAACTCCCCCCACCCGCCTAATGCAGACAGGGCCCGTGCACTAAGCATAAACAATACCTTTAACAGATAACCCTAACCCTGAACATAACACCCAACCCTGTTCCTATTTCTCCCCTTAACACATAAACCTCACCGTGAGCCTAACTTTAACCTCTTATCCTAACGTTAATGCATAACCCATTTCCTGAGAACAACCCCTGTCCAATAATTCTAACCCTATCTCCTAGTCATCACTGTGACACCTAATCCCTAACCCTAATTCTAAACAGCTAACCCTAACCGTAACCCTACCTACAATCCTAACACTGACAGTAACCCTTACTTCTAACCCCAACGCTATGCCTAACAAAAACCCTAACCCTTCACCCTAACCCCTAAGCCTTACCCTAACCCTTAACCCTAATCCTAATGCTAACCATGAAACCTAACCCTAGCTCTTAAAGCTAACCCTAAACCTTACCCTCACGAATAGACCTAACCCTGACACTAACCTAACACCTAACCCTAACCAGAACCCCTAAAGCTAACCCTGAACCCTATCCCTTACCCTAGCAGTAAACTTTAACCCTAAACCTAAGCCCTACCCGTAACCCTAATCCTATCCTTTTACCCTAAAACTAACCCCTAAACCTAACCCCTATACCTCACCCTAACTCTAACCCCAATCCTAATTCTAACCATACCCCTTCATAAAACACTAACTCCTAACCGCTAACCCTAACACTAACCAAAATGCCTAATCACTAATCCCTAACCCTAACGCTTAACCTTTACCCTAACCGTTAACCCTCACCCTAAATCTTAACACTGACCCTAACCTTCACCTTTAACTCTAAGCCTAACCCTTAAAACTACAGTAAGGAAGACCCTTAATGCTAATGGGATCCCTTATCCCTAACCCTAACACTACAGCTAAAAATAATCCTAACCTTGGATCCTTAAACCTAACCCCTAACACTTACTTTAACCCCAAACCCTAAGCCTATTCCTAAGCATTAAACCTAACCCTATCTCTTAACCCTAACGCTAACCCTTACCCTAAGGCCTAGATCTAACCCTAAATCTAACCTACCGCCTAATCCTAACCTTAAGCCCTAATGCTAACTCTAACCCTGAACCCTAAACCTACCCGTAACACTTAACACTAACCCTATCCGTGAACCTTAATCCTGACCCTAACCATTACCCGCACCCAAGCATTTAACCCTGACCCTAACACTAATCCTTAATGATAAACCTAAACCTAACCCTAACCCTGAGCCCAACACTTAACGCTAATCCTATCCCTTAACCCTAACCCTAATGCTAACCCCTAAAAGTAACCCTCACCGTGACCAGTAAACCTAAACCTAACCTCTAACACAAATCATAGCACATAACTCTAACCCTAAAACTAACCCTAACCCTAAACCTAACCCTAAACCCTAACTCTTAACCTTAACACTAAGCGTTAACTCTCACGCTAACCTTTAATCCTAACACTAATCCTAATCTTCAACCCTAAACCTAAATCTTAACCCTAAACCTGTACCAAACCCTAACCCCTCATCTTAAACCTAACCGTAAACCTCAACCCTAAACCAAAGTGTAACCGTTAAACCTAAGAGTAACCTTTAACCCTAACCCTAATACCTGACCCTAAGCCCTCACCCTAACACTAAACTTCATCCTTAACCCTAACCATAATCCTACCCCTAAATCTAATTCTCAGACTTCTTGCTTTCTTAGAGTTTAGAAAGCCTGCAATCCTCCCATGCCATGCGTGAAAGGAGGCTCTACCACTGTGTCCTGCATGAAACCCACGGGCCCATACCCAGAGTATGATAGAGTGGGTTCCCGGGTACAATCCCAGCCCCCTAAACTCCCCCCGCCCGCCTAATGCAGACAGGGACCGTG
>NW_027182995.1:102500-105000 GCF_041146395.1 Eulemur rufifrons
GGTAACACTAACCCTGAACCCTAAACCTACCCGTAATCCTTAACACTAACCCTATCCGTGAACCTTAACCCTGACCCTAACCATTACCCGCACCCAAGCATTTAACCCTGACCCTAACCCTAATCCTTAATGCTAAACCTAACACTAAACCCTAACCCTAAGCCCAACACTTATCCCTAAACCTATCCCTTAACCCTAACCCTAACCCTAATGCTACCCCCTAAACGTAACCCTAACCGTGACCAGTAAACCTAACCCTAACCTCTAACACAAACCATAGCACATAACTCTAACCCTAAAACTAACCCTAACCCTAACCCTAACCCTAAACCCTAACTCTTAACCTTAACCCTAAGCGTTATCTAGCACGCTAACCTTTAATCCTAACCCTAACCCTAATCTTCAACCCTAAACCTAACACTTAACCCTAACCCTGTACCAAACCCTAACCCCTCATCTTAACCCTAAACGTAAACCTCAACCCTAAACCAAAGTGTAACCGTTAAACCTAAGGGTAACCTTTAACCCTAACCCTAATCCCTAACCCTAAGCCCTCACCCTAACACTAAACTTCATCCTTAACCCTAACCATAATCCTAACCCTAAATCTAATTCTCAGACTTCTTGCTTTCTAAGAGTTTAGAAAGCCTGCCATCCTCCCATGCCATGCTTGAAAGGAGACTCTACCACTGTGTCTGCATGAAACCCACGGGCTCATACCCAGAGTATGATAGAGTGGGTTCCCGGGTACAATCCCAGCCCCCTAAACTCCCCCCGCCCGCCCAATGCAGACAGGGCCCGTGCGCTAAGCATAAACAATACCTTTAACAGATAACCCTAACCCTGAACATAACACCCAACCCTGTTCCTATTTCTCCCCTTAACACGTAAACCTCACCGTGCGCCTAACTTTAACCTCTTATCCTAACGTTAATGCATAACCCATTTCCTGAGAACAACCCCTATCCCATAATTCTAACCCTAACTCCTAGTCATCACTGTGACTCCTAATCCCTAACCCTAATTCTAAACCGCTAACCCTAACCGTAACCCTACCTACAACCCTGACACTGACAGTAACCCTTACTTCTAACCCCAACGCTATGCCTAACAAAAACCCTAACCCTTGACCCTAACCCTTCACCCTAACCCCTAAGCCTTACCCTAACCCTTAACCCTAATCCTAATCCTAACCATTAAACCTAACCCTAGCTCTTAAAGCTAACCCTAAACCTTACCCTCATTACTAGACCTAATCCTGACACTAACCTAACACCTAACCCTAACCAGAACCCCTAAAGCTAGCCCTGAACCCTATCGCTAACCCTAGCAGTAAACTTTAACCTTAAACCTAAGCCCAACCCATAACCCTAATTCTATCCTTTTACCCTAAAACTAACCCCTAAACCTAACCCCTATACCTCACCCTAACTCTAACCCCAATCCTAATTCTAACCATACCCCTTCATAAAACACTAACTCCTAACCGCTAACTCTAACACTACCCAAAAACCCTAATCACTAATCCCTAACCCTAACGCTTAACCTTTACCCTAACGGTTAGCCCTCACCCTACATCTTAACACTGACCCTAACCTTAAACTTTAACTCTAAGCCTAACCCTTAACCCTACAGTAAGGAAGACCCTTAATGCTAATGGGATCCCTTATCCCTAACCCTAACACTACAGCTAAAAATAACCCTAACCTTGGATCCTTAAACCTAACCCCTAACACTTACTTTAACCCCAAACCCTAACCCTAATCCTAAGCATTAAACCTAACCCTATCTCTTAACCCTAACGCTAGCCCTTACCCTAACGCCTAGATCTAACCCTAAATATAACCTACCGCCTAATCCTAACCTTAAGCCCTAATGCTAACTCTAACCGTGAACCCTAAACCTACCCGTAACTCTTAACACTAACCCTATCCGTGAACCTTAACCCTGACCCTAACCATTACCCGCACCCAAGCATTTAACCCTGACCCTAACCTTAATCCTTAATGCTAACCCTAACACTAAACCCTAACCCTAAGCCCAACACTTATCCCTAATCCTATCCCTTAACCCTAACCCTAACCCTAATGCTACCCCCTAAACGTAACCCTAACCGTGACCAGTAAACCTAAACCTAACCTCTAACACAAACCATAGCACATAACTCTAACCCTAAAACTAACCCTAACCCTAACCCTAACCCCTAACCCTAAGACTAACCCCTAACCCTAACACCTAACCCTAACCCTAACCTCTAACCCCTACCCTAACCCTAACCCCTAACCCTAACCCTAACCCCTAACCCTAACCCCTAACCCTAACCCTAACACCTAACCCTAACCCTAACCCTGACCCAGACCCTGAACCTGACCCCTGACCCTGACCGTGACCCTAACCCTAACCCTAACCCTAAACCCTAACCCTAGCCCTAGCCCTAACCCCTTACCTTAACCCGAACCCCTAACCCTAACCCTAACTCCTAGTCCTAGCCCTAGCCCTA
>NW_027182995.1:110000-122500 GCF_041146395.1 Eulemur rufifrons
TCCCCCCGCCCGCCCAATGCAGACAGGACCCGTGCCCTAAGCATAAACAATACCTTTAACAGATAACCCTAACCCTGAACATAACACCCAACCCTGTTTCTATTTCTCCCCTTAACAGGTAAACCTCACCGTGCGCCTATCTTTAACCACTTATCCTAACGTTAATGCATAACCCATTTCCTGAGAACAACCCCTATTCCATAATTGTAACCCTATCTCCTAGTCATCACTGTGACACCTAATCCCTAACCCTAATTCTAAACCGCTAACCCTAACCGTAACCCTACCTACAACCCTAACACTGACAGTAACCCTTACTTCTAACCCCAACGCTATGCCTAACAAAAACCCTAACCCTTCACCCTAACCCCTAAGCCTTACCCTAACCCTTAACCCTAATCCTAATCCTAACCATTAAACCTAACCCTAGCTCTTAAAGATAACCCTAAACCTTACCCTCACGACTAGACCTAACCCTGACACTAACCTAACACCTAACCCTAACCAGAACCCCTAAAGCTAACCCTGAACCCTATCCCTAACCCTAGCAGTAAACTTTAACCCTAAACCTAAGCCCAACCCGTAACCCTAATCCTATCCTTTTACCCTAAAACTAACCCCTAAAGCTAACCCCTATACCTCACCCTAACTCTAACCTCAATCCTAATTCTAACCATACCCCTTCATAAAACACTAACTCCTAACCGCTAACCCTAACACTAACCAAAACCCTAATCACTAATCCCTAACCCTAATGCTTAACCTTTACCCTAACCGTTAACCCTCACCCTAAATCTTAACACTGACCCTAACCTTAACCTTTAACTCTAAGCCTAACCCTTAACCCTACAGTAAGGAAGACCCTTAATGCTAATGGGATCCCTTATCCCTAACCCTAACACTACAGCTAAAAATAACCCTAACCTTGGATCCTTAAACCTAACCCCTAACACTTACTTTAACCCCAAACCCAAACCCTAATCCTAAGCATTAAACCTAACCCTATCTCTTAATCCTAACGCTAGCCCTTACCCTAAGGCCTAGATCTAACCCTAAATCTAACCTACCGCCTAATCCTAACCTTAAGCGCTAATGCTAACACTAACCCTGAACCCTAAACCTACCCGTAACCCTTACCACTAACCCTATCCGTGAACCTTAACCCTGACCCTAACCATTACCCGCACCCAAGCATTTAACCCTGACCCTACCCCTAATCCTTATGCTATCCCAAACACTAAACCCTAACCCTAAGCCCAACACTTAACCCTAATCCTATCCCTTAACCCTAACCCTAACCCTAATGCTAACCCCTAAACGTAACCCTAACCGTGACCAGTAAACCTAACCCTAACACAAACCATAGCACATAACTCTAACCCTAAAACTAACCCTAACCCTAACCCTAACCCTAAACCCTAACTCTTAACCTTAACAGTAAGCGTTAACTCTCACGCTAATGTTTAATCCTAACCCTAATCCTAATCTTCAACCCTAAACCTAACACTTAACCCTAACCCTGTACCAAACCCTAACCCCTCATCTTAACCCTAACCGTAAACCTCAACCCTAAACCAAAGTGTAACCGTTAAACCTAAGAGTAACCTTTAACCCTAACCCTAATCCCTAACCCTAAGCCCTCACCCTAACACTAAACTTCATCCTTAACCCTAACCAGAATCCTACCCCTAAATCTAATTCTCAGACTTCTTGCTTTCTTAGAGTTTAGAAAGCCTGCAATCCTCCCATGCCATGCGTGAAAGGAGGCTCTACCACTGTGTCCTGCATGAATCCCACGGGCCCATACCCAGAGTATGATAGAGTGGGTTCCCGGGTACAATCCCAGCCCCCTAAACTCCCCCCACCCGCCTAATGCAGACAGGGCCCGTGCGCTAAGCATAAACAATACCTTTAACAGATAACCCTAACCCTGAACATAACACCCAACCCTGTTCCTATTTCTCCCCTTAACACGTAAACCTCACCGTGCGCCTAACTTTAACCTCTTATCCTAACGTTAATGCATAACCCATTTCCTGAGAACAACCCCTATCCCATAATTCTAACCCTACTCCTAGTCATCACTGTGACACCTAATCCCTAACCCTAATTCTAAACCGCTAACACTAACTGTAACCCTACCTACAACCCTAACACTGACAGTAACCCTTACTTCTAATCCCAACGCTATGCCTAACAAAAACCCTAACCCTTGATCCTAACCCTTCACCCTAACCCCTAAGCCTTACCCTAACCCTTAACCCTAATCCTAATCCTAACCATTAAACCTAACCCTAGCTCTTAAAGCTAACCCTAAACCTTACCCTCACGACTAGACCTAACCCTGACACTAACCTAACACCTAACCCTAACCAGAACCCCTAAAGCTAACCCTGAACCCTATCCCTAACCCTAGCTGTAAACTTTAACCCTAAACCTAAGCCCAACCCGTAACCCTAATCCTATCCTTTTACCCTAAAACTAACCCCTAAATCTAACCCCTATACCTCACCCTAACTCTAACCCCAATCCTAATTCTAACCATACCCCTTCATAAAACACTAACTCCTAACCGCTAACCCTAACACTAACCAAAAACCCTAATCACTAATCCCTAACCCTAACGCTTAACCTTTACCCTAACCGTTAACCCTCACCCTAAATCTTAACACTGACCCTAACCTTAACCTTTAACTCTAAGCCTAACCCTTAACCCTACAGTAAGGAAGACCCTTAATGCTAATGGGATCCCTTATCCCTAACCCTAACACTACAGCTAAAAATAACCCTAACCTTTGATCCTTAAACCTAACCCCTAACACTTTCTTTAACCCCAAACCCTAACCCTAATCCTCAGCATTAAACCTAACCCTATCTCTTAATCCTAACGCTAGCCCTTACCCTAGCGCCTAGATCTAACCCTAAATCTAACCTACCGCCTAATCCTAACCTTAAGCCCTAATGCTAACACTAACCCTGAACCCGAAACCTACTCGTAACCCTTAACACTAACCCTATCCGTGAACCTAAACCCTGACCCTAACCATTACCCGCACCCAAGCATTTAACCCTGACCCTAACCCTAATCCTTAATGCTAACCTTAACACTAAACCCTAACCCTAAGCCCAACACTTAACCCTAATCCTATCCCTTAACCCTAACCCTAACCCTAATGCTAACCCCTAAAGGTAACCCTAACCGTGACCAGTAAACCTAACCCTAACCTCTAACACAAACCATAGCACATAACTCCAACCCTAAAACTAACCCTAACCCTAACTCTAAACCCTAACTCTTAACCTTAACACTGAGCGTTAACTCTCACGCTAACCTTTAATCCTAACCCTAATCCTAATCTTCAACCCTAAACCTAACACTTAACCCTAACCCTGTACCAAACCCTAACCCCTCATCTTAACCCTAACCGTAAACCTCAACCCTAAACCAAAGTGTAACCGTTAAACCTAAGAGTAACCTTTAACCCTAACCCTAATCCCTAACCCTAAGCCCTCACCCTAACACTAAACTTCATCCTTAACCCTAACCAGAATCCTAACCCTAAATCTAATTCTCAGACTTCTTGCTTTCTTAGAGTTTAGAAAGCCTGCAATCCTCCCATGCCATGCGTGAAAGGAGGCTCTACCACTGTGTCCTGCATGAAACCCACGGGCCCATACCCAGAGTATGATAGAGTGGGTTCCCGGGTACAATCCCAGTCCCCTAAACTCCCCCCGCCCGCCTAATGCAGACAGGGCCCGTGCGCTAAGCATAAACAATACCTTTAACAGATAACCCTAACCCTGAACGTAACACCCAACCCTGTTCCTATTTCTCCTCTTAACACGTAAACCTCACCGTGCGCCTAACTGTAACCACTTATCCTAAAGTTAATGCATAACCCATTTCCTGAGAACAACCCCTATCCCATAATTCTAACCCTATCTCCTAGTGATCACTGTGACACCTAATCCCTAACCCTAATTCCAAACCGCTAACCCTAACCGTAACCGTACCTACAACCCTAACACTGACAGTAACCCTTACTTCTAACCCCAACGCTATGCCTAACAAAACCCTAAACCTTCACCCTAACCCCTAAGCCTTACCCTAACCCTTAACCCTAATCCTAATCCTAACCCTTAAACCTTACCCTAGCTCTTGAAGCTAACCCTAAACCTTACCCTCACGACTACACCTAACCCTGACACTAACCTAACACCTAACCCTAACCAGAACCCCTAAAGCTAACCCTGAACCCTATCCCTAACCCTAGCAGTAAACTGTAACCCTAAACCTAAGCCCAACCCGTAACCCTAATCCTATCCTTTTACCCTAAAACTAACCCCTAAACCTAACCCCTATACCTCACCCTAACTCTAACCCCAATCCTAATTCTAACCATACCCCTTCATAAAACACTAACTCTTAACCGCTAACCCTAACACTAACCAAAAACCCTAATCACTAATCCCTAACCCTAACGCTTAACCTTTACCCTAACCGTTAACCCTCACCCTAAATCTTAACACTGACCCTAACCTTCACCTTTAACTCTAAGCCTAACACTTAACCCTACAGTAAGGAAGACCCTTAATGCTAATGGGATCCCTTATCCCTAACCCTAACACTACAGCTAAAAATAAACCTAACCTTGGATCCTTAAACCTAACCCCTAACACTTACTTTAACCCCAAACCCTAACCCTAATCCTAAGCATTAAACCTAAACCTGTCTCTTAACCCTAACGCTAGCCCTTACCCTAAGGCCTAGATCTAACCCTAAGTCTAACCTACCGCCTAATCCTAACCTTAAGCCCTAACGCTAACTCTAACCCCGAACCCTAAACCTACCCGTAACCCTTAACACTAACACTATCCGTGAACCTTAACCCTGACCCTAACCATTACCCGCACCCAAGCATTTAACCCTGACCCTAACCCTAATCCTTAATGCTAACCCTAACACGAAACCCTAACCCTAAGCCCAAATCTTATCCCTAATCCTATCCCTTAACCCTAACCCTAACCCAAATGCTACCCCCTAAACATAACCCTAACCGTGACGAGTAAAACTAACCCTAACCTCTAACACAAACCATAGCACATAAATCTAACCCTAAAACTAACCCTAACCCTAACCCTAACCCTAATCCCTATCTCTTAACCTTAACCCTAAGCGTTAACTCTCACGCTAACCTTTAATCCTAACGCTAATCCTAATCTTCAACCCTAAACCTAACACTTAACCCTAACCCTGTACCAAACCCTAACCCCTCATCTTAACCCTAACCGTAAACCTCAAGCCTAAACCAAAGTGTAACCGTTAAACCTAAGAGTAACCTTTAACCCTAACCCTAATCCCTAACCCTAAGCCCTCACCCTAACACTAAATTTCATCCTTAACCCTATCCAGAATCCTAACCCTAAACCTAATTCTCAGACTTCTTGCTTTCTTACAGTTTAGAAAGCCTGCAATCCTCCCATGCCATGCGTGAAAGGAGGCTCTACCACTGCGTCCTGCATGAAACCCAGGGGCTCATACCCAGAGTATGATAGAGTGGGTTCCCGGGTACAATCCCAGCCCCCGAAAATCCCCCCGCCCGTCCGATGCAGACAGGGCCCGTGCGCTAAGCATAAACAATACCTTTAACAGATAACCCTAACCCTGAACATAACACCCAACCCTGTTCCTATTTCTCCCCTTAACACGTAAACCTCACCGTGCGCCTAACTTTAACCTCTTATCCTAACGTTAATGCATAACCCATTTCCTGAGAACAACCCCTATCCCATAATTCTAACCCTATCTCCTAGTCATCACTGTGACACCTAATCCCTAACCCTAATTCTAAACCGCTAACCCTAACCATAACCCTACCTACAACCCTAACACTGACAGTAACCCTTACTTCTAACCCAAACGCTATGCCTAACAAAAACCCTATCCCATGACCCTAAACCTTCACCCTAACCCCTAAGCCTTACCCTAACCCTTAACCCTAATCCTAATGCTAACCATGAAACCTAACCCTAGCTCTTAAAGCTAACCCTAAACCTTACCCTCACGAATAGACCTAACCCTGACACTAACCTAACACCTAACCCTAACCAGAACCCCTAAAGCTAACCCTGAACCCTATCCCTAACCCTAGCAGTAAACTTTAACCCTAAACCTAAGCCCAACCCGTAACCCTAATCCTATCCTTTTACCCTAAAACTAACCCCTAAACCTAACCCCTATACCTCACCCTAACTCTAACCCCAATCCTAATTCTAACCATACCCCTTCATAAAACACTGACTCCTAACCGCTAACCCGAACACTAACCAAAAACCCTAATCACTAATCCCTAACCCTAACGCTTAACCTTTACCCTAACCGTTAACCCTCACCCTAAATCTTAACACTGACCCTAAACTTAACCTTTAACTCTAAGCCTAACCCTTAACCCTACAGTAAGGAAGACCCTTAATGCTAATGGGATCCCTTATCCCTAACCCTAACACTACAGCTAAAAATAACCCTAACCTTCGATCCTTAAACCTAACCCCTATCACTTACTTTAACCCCAAACCGTAACCCTAATCCTAAGCATTAAACCTAACCCTATCTCTTAACCCTAACGCTAGCCCTTACCCTAACGCCTAGATCTAACCCTAAATCTAACCTACCGCCTAATCCTAACCTTAAGCCCTAATGCTAACACTAACCCTGAACCCTAAACCTACCCGTAACCCTTAACACTAACCCTATCCGTGAACCTTCACCCTGACCCTAACCATTACCCGCACCCAAGCATTTAACCCTGACCCTAACCCTAATCCTTAATGCTAACCCTAACACTAAACCCTAACCTAAGGCCCAACACTTATCCCTAATCCTATCCCTTAACCCTAACCCTAACCCTAATGCTACCCCCTAAACGTAACCCTAACCGTGACCAGTAAACCTAACCCTAACCTCTAACACAAACCATAGCACATAACTCTAACCGTAAAACTAATCCTAACCCTAACCCTAACCTTAAACCCTAACTCTTAAACTTAACACTAAGCGTTATCTCTCACGCTAACCTTTAATCCTAACCCTAACCCTAATCTTCAACCCTAAACCTAACACTTAACCCTAACCCTGTACCAAACCCTAACCCCTCATCTTAACCCTAACCGTAAACCTCAACCCTAAACCAAAGTGTAACCGTTAAACCTAAGGGTAACCTTTAACCCTAACCCTAATCCCTAACCCTAAGCCTTCACCCTAACACTAAACTTCATCCTTAACCCTAACCAGAATCCTAACCCTAAATCTAATTCTCAGACTTCTTGCTTTCTTAGAGTTTAGAAAGCCTGCAATCCTCCCATGCCATGCGTGAAACGAGGCTCTACCACTGTGTCCTGCATGAAACCCACGGGCTCATACCCAGAGTATGATAGAGTGGGTTCCCGGGTACAATCCCAGCCCCCTAAACTCCCCCCGCCCGCCCAATGCAGACAGGACCCGTGCCCTAAGCATAAACAATACCTTTAACAGATAACCCTAACCCTGAACATAACACCCAACCCTGTTTCTATTTCTCCCCTTAACATGTAAACCTCACCGTGCGCCTATCTTTAACCACTTATCCTAACGATAATGCATAACCCATTTCCTGAGAACAACCCCTATCCCATAATTGTAACCCTATCTCCTAGTCATCACTGTGACACCTAATCCCTAACCCTAATTCTAAACCGCTAACCCTAACCGTAACCCTACCTACAACCCTAACACTGACAGTAACCCTTACTTCTAACCCCAACGCTATGCCTAAAAAGAACCCTAACCCTTCACCCTACCCCCTAAACCTTACCCTAACCCTTAACCCTAATCCTAATCCTAACCATGAAACCTAACCCTAGCTCTTAAAGCTAACCCTAAACCTTACCCTCACGACTAGACCTAACCCTGACACTAACCTAACACCTAACCCTAACCAGAACCCCTAAAGCTAACCCTGAACCCTATCCCTAACCCTAGCAGTAAACTTTAACCCTAAACCTAAGCCCAACTCGTAATCCTAATCCTATCCTTTTACCCTAAAACTAACCCCTAAACCTAACCCCTGTACCTCACCCTAACTCTAACCTCAATCCTAATTCTAACCATACCCCTTCATAAAACACTAACTCCTAACCGCTAACCCTGACACTAACCAAAACCCTAATCACTAATCCCTAACCCTAATGCTTAACCTTTACCCTAACCGTTAACCCTCACCCTAAATCTTAACACTGACCCTAACCTTAACCTTTAACTCTAAGCCTAACCCTTAACCCTACAGTAAGGAAGACCCTTAATGCTAATGGGATCCCTTATCCCTAACCCTAACACTACAGCTAAAAATAACCCTAACCTTTGATCCTTAAATCTAAGCCCTAACTCTTACTTTAACCCCAAACCCTAACCCTAATCCTACGCATTAAACCTAAACCTATCTCTTAACCCTAACGCAGCCTTTACCCTAACGCCTAGATCTAAACCTAAATCTAACCTACCGCCTAATCCTAACCTTAAGCCCTAATGCTAACACTAACCCTGAACCCTAAACATACCCGTAACCCTTAACACTAACCCTATGCGTGAACCTTAACCCTGACCCTAACCATTACCCGAACCCCAGCATTTAACCCTGACCCTAACCCTAATCCTTAATGCTATCCCAAACACTAAATCCTAACCCTAAGCCCAACACTTAACCCTAATCCTATCCCTTAACCCTAACCCTAACCCTAATGCTAACCCCTAAACGTAACCCTAACCGTGACCAGTAAACCTAACCCTAACCTCTAACACAAACCATAGCACATAACTCTAACCCTAAAACTAACCCTAAACCTAACCCTAAACCCTAACTCTTAACCTTAACCCTAAGCGTTAACTCTCATGCTAACCTTTAATCCTAATCCTAATCCTAATCTTCAACCCTAAACCTAACACTTAACCCTAACCCTGTACCAAACCCTAACCCCTCATCTTAACCCTAACCATAAACCTCAACCCTAAACCAAAGTGTAACCGTTAAACCTAAGAGTAACCTTTAACCCTAACCCTAATCCCTAACCCTAAGCCCTCACCCTAACACTAAACTTCATCCTTAACCCTAACCAGAATCCTAACCCTAAATCTAATTCTCAGACTTCTTGCTTTCTTAGAGTTTAGAAAGCCTGCAATCCTCCCATGCCATGCGTGAAAGGAGGCTCTACCACTGTGTCCTGCATGAAACCCACGGGCCCATACCCAGAGTATGATCGAGTGGGTTCCAGGGTACAATCCCAGCCCCCTAAACTCCCCCCGCCCGCCTAATGCAGACAGGGCCCGTGCGCTAAGCATAAACAATACCTTTAACAGATAACCCTAACCCTGAACATAACACCCAACCCAGTTCCTATTTCTCCCCTTAACGCGTAAACCTCACCGTGCGCCTAAATTTAACCTCTTATCCTAACGTTAATGCATAACCCATTTCCTGAGAACAACCCCTATCCCATAATTCTAACCCTATGTCCTAGTCATCATCTTGATACCTAATCCCTAACCCTAATTCTAAACCGCTAACCCTAACCGTAACCCTACCTACAACCCTGACACTCACAGTAACCCTTACTTCTAACCCCAACGCTATGGCTAACAAAAAACCTAACCCTTGACCCTAACCCTTCACCCTATCCCCTAAGCCTTACCCTAACCCTTAACCCTAATCCTAATCCTAACCATGAAACCTAACCCTAGCTCTTAAAGCTAACCCTAAACCTTACCCTCACGACTAGACCTAACCCTGACACTAACCTAACACCTAACCCTAACCAGAACCCCTAAAGCTAACCCTGAACCCTATCCCTAACCCTAGCAGTAAACTTTAACCCTAAACCTAAGCCCAACCCGTAAACCTAATCCTATCCTTTTACCCTAAAACTAACCCCTAAACCTAAACCCTATACCTCACCCTAACTCTAACCCCAATCCTTATTCTAATCATACCCCTTCATAAAACACTAACTCCTAACCGCTAACCCTAACACTAACCAAAAACCCTAATCACTAATCCCTAACCCTAACGCTTAACCTTTACCCTAACCGTTAACCCTCACCCTAAATCTTAACACTGACCCTAACCTTAACCTTTAACTTTAAGCCAAACCCTTAACCCTACAGTAAGGAAGACCCTTAATGCTAATGGGATCCCTTATCCCTAACCCTAACACTACAGCTTAAAATAACCCTAACCTTTGATCCTTAAACCTAACCCCTAACACTTACTTTAACCCCAAACCCTAACCCTAATCCTAAGCATTAAACGTAAGCCTATCTCTTAACCCTAACGCTAGCCCTTACCCTAACGCCTAGATCTAACCTTAAATCTAACCTACCGCCTAATCCTAACCTTAAGCCCTAAGGCTAACACTAACCCTGAACCCTAAACCTACCCGTAACCCTTAACACTAACTCTATCCGTGAACCTAAACCCTGACCCTAACCATTACCCGCACCCAAGCATTTAATCCTGACCCTAACCCTTATCCTTAATGCTAACCTTAACACTAAACCCTAACCCTAAGCCCAACACTTAACCCTAATCCTATCCCTTAACCCTGACCCTAACCCTAATGCTAACCCCTAAACGTAACCCACACCGTGAACAGTAAACCTAACCCTAACCTCTAACACAAATCATAGCACATAACTCTAAACCTAAAACTAACCGTAACCCTAACCCTAAACCCTAACTCTTAACCTTAACCCTAAGCGTTAACTCTCACGCTAACCTTTAATCCTAACCCTAATCCTAATCTTCAACCCTAAACCTAACACTTAACCCTAACCCTGTACCAAACCCTAACCCCTCATCTTAACCCTAACGGTAAACCTCAACCCTAAACCAAAGTGTAACCGTTAAACCTAAGAGTAACCTTTAACCCTAACCCTAATCCCTGACCCTAAGCCCTCACCCTAACACTAAACTTCATCCTTAACCCTAACCAGAATCCTAACCCTAAATCTAATTCTCAGACTTCTTGCTTTCTTAGAGTTTAGAAAGCCTGCAATCCTCCCATGCCATGCGTGAAAGGAGGCTCTACCACTGTGTCTTGCATGAAACCCGCGGGCCCATACCCAGAGTATGATAGAGTGGGTTCCCGGGTACAAGCCGAACCCCCTAAACTCCCCCCGCCCGCCTAATGCAGACAGAGCCCGTGCGCTAAGCATAAACAATACCTTTAACAGATAACCCTAACCCTGAACATAACACCCAACCCTGTTCCTATTTCTCCCCTTAACACGTAAACCTCACCGTGCGCCTAACTTTAACCTCTTATCCTAACGTTAATGCATAACCCATTTCCTGAGAACAACCCCTATCCCATAATTCTAACCCTATCTCCTAGTCATCACTGTGACACCTAATCCCTAACCCTAATTCTAAACCGCTAATCCTAACCGTAACCCTACCTACAACCCTAACACTGACAGTAACCCTTACTTCTAACCCCAACGCTATGCCTAACAAAAACCCTAACCCTTGACCCTAACCCTTCACCCTAACCCCTAAGCCTTACCCTAACCCTTAACCCTAATCCTAATCCTAACCATTAAACCTAACTCTAGCTCTTAAATCTAACCCTAAACCTTACCCTCACGACTAGACCTAACCCTGACACTAACCTAACACCTAACCCTAACCAGAACCCCTAAAGCTAACCCTGAAACCTATCCCTAACCCTAGCAGTAAACTTTAACCCTAAACCTAAGCCCAACCCGTAACCCTAATCCTATCCTTTTACCCTAAAACTAACCCCTAAACCTAACCCCTATACCTCACCCTAACTCTAACCCCAATCCTAATTCTAACCATACCCCTTCATAAAACACTAACTCCTAACCGCTAACCCTAACACTAACCAAAAACCCTAATCATTAATCCCTAACCCTAATGCTTAACCTTTACCCTAACTGTTAACCCTCACCCTAAATCTTAACACTGACCCTAACCTTAACCTTTAACTCTAAGCCTAACCCTTAATCCTACAGTAAGGAAGACCCTTAATGCTAATGGGATCCCTTATCCCTAACCCTAACACTACAGCTAAAAATAACCCTAAACTTGGATCCTTAAACCTAACCCCTAACACTTACTTTAACCCCAAACCGTAACCCTAATCCTAAGCATTAAACCTAACCCTATCTCTTAACCCTAATGCTAGCCCTTACCCTAACGCCTAGATCTAACCCTAAATCTAACCTACCGCCTAATCCTAACCTTAAGCCCTAATGCTAACACTAACCCTGAACCCTAAACCTACCCGTAACCCTTAACACTAACCCTATCAGTGAACCTGAACCCTGACCCTAACCATTACCCGCACCCAAGCATTTAACCCTGATTCTAACCCTAATCCTTAATGATAAACCTAACCCTAAACCCTAAACCTAAGCCCAACACTTAACCCTAATCCTATCCCTTAAC
>NW_027182995.1:130000-135000 GCF_041146395.1 Eulemur rufifrons
CTAACCGCTAACCCTAACACTAACCAAAAACCCTAATCACTAATCCCTAACCCTAACGCTTAACCTTTACCCTAACCGTTAACCCTCACCCTAAATCTTAACACTGACCCTAACCTTAACCTTTAACTCTAAGCCTAACCCTTAACCCTACAGTAAGGAAGACCCTTAATGCTAATGGGATCCCTTATCCCTAACCCTAACACTACAGCTAAAAATAACCCTAACCTTGGATCCTTAAACCTAACCCCTAACACTTACTTTAACCCCAAACCCTAACCCTAACCCTAAGCATTAAACCTAACCCTATCTCTTAACCCTAACGCTAGCCCTTACCCTAACGCCTAGATCTAACCCTAAATCTAACCTACCGCCTAATCCTAACCTTAAGCCCTAATGCTAACTCTAACCGTGAACCCTAAACCTACCCGTAACTCTTAACACTAACCCTATCCGTGAACCTTAACCCTGACCCTAACCATTACCCGCACCCAAGCATTTAACCCTGACCCTACCACTAATCCTTAATGCTAACCCTAACACTAAACCCTAACCCTAAGCGCAACACTTAACACTAATCCTATCCCTTAACCCTAACCCTAACCCTAACCCTAATGCTAACCCCTAAACGTAACCCTAAGCGTGACCAGTAAACCTAACCCTAACCTCTAACACAAACCATAGCACATAACTCTAAACCTAAAACGAACCCTAACCCTAACCCTAACCCCTAACTCTTAACCTTATCCCTAAGCGTTAACTCTCACGCTAACCATTAATCCTAACCCTAATCCTAATCTTCAACCCTAAACCTAACACTTAACCCTAACCCTGTACCTAACCCTAACCCCTCATCTTAACCCTAACCGTAAACCTCAACCCTAAACCAACGTGTAACCGTTAAACCTAAGAGTAACCTTTAACCCTAACCCTAATCCCTAACCCTAAGCCCTCACCCTAACACTAAACTTCATCCTTAACCCTAACCAGAATCCTACCCCTAAATCTAATTCTCAGACTTCTTGCGTTCTTAGAGTTTAGAAAGCCTGCAATCCTCCCATGTCATGCGTGAAAGGAGGCTCTACCACTGTGTCCTGCATGAAACCCACGGGCCCATACCCAGAGTATGATAGAGTGGGTTCCCGGGTACAATCCCAGCCCCCTAAACTCCCCCCGCCCGCCTAATGCAGACAGGGCCCGTGCGCTAAGCATAAACAATACCTTTAACAGATAACCCTAACCCTGAACATAACACCCAACCCTGTTCCTATTTCTCCCCTTAACACGTAAATCTCACCGTGCGCCTAACTTTAACCTCTTATCCTAACGTTAATGCATAACCCATTTCCTGAGAACAACCCCTATCCCATAATTCTAACCCTATCTCCTAGTGATCACTGTGACACCTAATCCCTAACCCTAATTCTAAACCGCTAACCTTAACCGTAACCCTACCTACAACCCTAACACTGACAGTAACCCTTACTTCTAACCCCAACGCTATGCCAATCAAAAACCCTAACCCTTCACCCTAACCCCTAAGCCTTACCCTAACCCTTAACCCTAATCCTAATCCTAACCATTAAACCTAACCCTAGCTCTTAAAGCTAACCCTAAACCTTACCCTCACGACTAGACCTAACCCTGACACTAACCTAACACCAAACCCTAACCAGAACCCCTAAAGCTAACCCTGAACCCTATCCCTAACCTCAGCAGTAAACTTTAACCCTAAACCTAAGCCCAACCCGTAATCCTAATCCTATCCTTTTACCCTAAAACTAACCCCTAAACCTAACCCCTATACCTCACCCTAACTCTATCCCCAATCCTAATTCTAACCATACCCCTTCATAAAACACTAACTCCTAACCGCTAACACTAACACTAACCAAAAACCCTAATCACTAATCCCTAACCCTAACGCTTAACCTTTACCCTAACCGTTAACCCTCACCCTAAATCTTAACACTGACCCTAACCTTAACCTTTAACTCTAAGCCTAACCCTTAACCCTACAGTAAGGAAGACCCTTAATGCTAATGGGATCCCTTATCCCTAACCCTAACACTACAGCTAAAAATAACCCTAACCTTGGATCCTTAAACCTAACCCCTAACACTTACTTTAACCCCAAACCCTAACCCTAACCCTAAGCATTAAACCTAACCCTATCTCTTAACCCTAACGTTAGCCCTTACCCTAACGCCTAGATCTAACCCTAAATCTAACCTACCGCCTAATCCTAACCTTAAGCCCTAATGCTAACTCTAACCGTGAACCCTAAACCTACCCGTAACTCTTAACACTAACCCTATCCGTGAACCTTAACCCTGACCCTAACCATTACCGGCACCCAAGCATTTAACCCTGACCCTACCACTAATCCTTAATGCTAACCCTAACACTAAACCCTAACCCTAAGCGCAACACTTAACACTAATCCTATCCCTTAACCCTAACCCTAACCCTAACCCTAATGCTAACCCCTAAACGTAACCCTAAGCGTGACCAGTAAACCTAACCCTAACCTCTAACACAAACCATAGCACATAACTCTAAACCTAAAACGAACCCTAACCCTAACCCTAACCCCTAACTCTTAACCTTAACCCTAAGCGTTAACTCTCACGCTAACCATTAATCCTAACCCTAATCCTAATCTTCAACCCTAAACCTAACACTTAACCCTAACCCTGTACCTAACCCTAACCCCTCATCTTAACCCTAACCGTAAACCTCAACCCTAAACCAACGTGTAACCGTTAAACCTAAGAGTAACCTTTAACCCTAACCCTAATCCCTAACCCTAAGCCCTCACCCTAACACTAAACTTCATCCTTAACCCTAACCAGAATCCTACCCCTAAATCTAATTCTCAGACTTCTTGCGTTCTTAGAGTTTAGAAAGCCTGCAATCCTCCCATGTCATGCGTGAAAGGAGGCTCTACCACTGTGTCCTGCATGAAACCCACGGGCCCATACCCAGAGTATGATAGAGTGGGTTCCCGGGTACAATCCCAGCCCCCTAAACTCCCCCCGCCCGCCTAATGCAGACAGGGCCCGTGCGCTAAGCATAAACAATACCTTTAACAGATAACCCTAACCCTGAACATAACACCCAACCCTGTTCCTATTTCTCCCCTTAACACGTAAACCTCACCGTGCGCCTAACTTTAACCTCTTATCCTAACGTTAATGCATAACCCATTTCCTGAGAACAACCCCTATCCCATAATTCTAACCCTATCTCCTAGTCATCACTGTGACACCTAATCCCTAACCCTAATTCTAAACCGCTAACCCTAACCGTAACCCTACCTACAACCCTAACACTGACAGTAACCCTTACTTCTAACCCCAACGCTATGCCTAACAAAAACCCTAACCCTTGACCCTACCCCTTCACACTAACCCCTATGCCTTACCCTAACCCTTAACCCTAATCCTAATCCTAACCATTAAACCTAACCCTAGCTCTTAAAGCTAACCCTAAACCTTACCCTCATGACTAGACCTAACCATGACACTAACCTAACACCTAACCCTGACACTATCGTAACACCTAACCCTAACCAGAACCCCTAAAGCTAACACTGAACCCTATCCCTAACCCTAGCAGTAAACTTTAACCCTAAACCTAAGCCCAACCCGTAACCCTTATCCTATCCTTTTACCCTAAAACTAACCCCTAAACCTAACCCCTATACCTCACACTAACTCCAACCCCAATCCTAATTCTAACCATACCCCTTGATAAAACACTAACTCCTAACCGCTAACCCTAACACTAACCAAAAACCCTAATCACTAATCCCTAACCCTAACGCTTAACCTTTACCCTAACCGTTAGCCCTCACCCTACATCTTAACACTGACCCTAACCTTAACCTTTAACTCTAAGCCTAACCCTTAACCCTACAGGAAGGAAGACCCTTAATGCTAATGGGATCCCTTATCCCTAACCCTAACACTACAGCTAAAAATAATCCTAACCTTTGATCCTTAAACCTAACCCCTAACACTTACTTTAACCCCAAACCCTAACCCTAATCCTAAGCATTAAACCTAACCCTGTCTCTTAACCCTAACGCTAGCCCTTACCCTAAGGCCTAGATCTAACCCTAAATCTAACCTACCGCCTAATCCTAACCTTAAGCCCTAATGCTAACTCTAACCCTGAACCCTAAACCTACCCGTAATCCTTAACATTAACCCTATCCGTGAACCTTAACCCTGACCCTAACCATTACCCGCACCCAAGCATTTAACCCTGACCCTACCCCTAATCCTTAATGATAACCCTAACACTAAACCCTAACCCTAAGACCAACACTTAACCCTAATCCTATCCCTTAACACTAACCCTAACCCTAATGCTAACCCCTAAACGTAACCCTAACCGTGAACAGTAAACATAACCCTAACCTCTAACACAAACCGTAGCACATAACTCTAAACCTAAAACTAACCCTAACCCTAACCCTAACCCTAAACCCTAACTCTTAACCTTAACCCTAAGCGTTAACTCTCACGCTAACCTTTAATCCTAACTCTAATCCTAATCTTCAACCCTAAACCTAACACTTAACCCTAACCCTGTTCCAAACCCTAACCCCTCATCTTAACCCTAACCGTAAACCTCAACCCTAAACCAAAGTGTAACCGTTAAACCTAAGAGTAACCTTTAACCCTAACCCTAATCCCTAACCCTAAGCCCTCACCCTAACACTAAACTTCATCCTTAACCCTAACCAGAATCCTAACCCTAAATCTAATTCTCAGACTTCTTGCTTTCTTAGAGTTTAGAAAGCCTGCAATCCTCCCATGCCATGCGTGAAAGGAGGCTCTACCACTGTGTCCTCCATGAAACCCACGGGCCCATACCCAGAGTATGATAGAGTGGGTTCCCGGGTACAATCCCAGCCCCCTAAACTTCCCCCGCCCGCCTAATGCAGACAGGGCCCGTGCGCTAAGCATAAACAATACCTTTAACAGATAACC
>NW_027182995.1:147500-160000 GCF_041146395.1 Eulemur rufifrons
CCTAAACCTTACCCTCACGACTAGACCTAACCCTGACACTAACCTAACACCTAACCCTAACCAGAACCCCTAAAGCTAACCCTGAACCCTATCCCTAACCCTAGCAGTAAACTTTAACCCTAAACCTAAGCCCAACCCGTAACCCTAATCCTATCCTTTTACCCTAAAACTAACCCCTAAACCTAACCCCTATACCTCACCCTAAAACTAACCCCAATCCTAATTCTAACCATACCCCTTCATAAAACACTATCTCCTAACCGCTAACCCTAACACTAACCAAAAACCCTAATCACTAATCCCTAACCCTAACGCTTAACCTTTACCCTAACCGTTAACCCTCACCCTAAATCTTAACACTGACCCTAACCTGAACCTTTAACTCTAAGCCTAATCCTTAACCCTACAGTAAGGAAGACCCTTAATGCTAATGGGATCCCTTATCCCTAACCCTAACACTACAGCTAAAAATAACCCTAACCTTTGATCCTTAAACCTAACCCCTAACACTTACTTTTACCCCAAACCCTAACCCTAATCCTAAGCATTATACCTAACCCTCTCTCTTAACCCTAACGCTAGCCCTTACCCTAACGCCTAGATCTAACCCTAAGTCTAACCTACCGCCTAATCCTAACCTTAAGCCCTAATGCTAACTCTAACCCTGAACCCTAAACCTACCCGTAACCCTTAACACTAACCCTATCCGTGAACCTTAACCCTGACCCTAACCATTACCCGCACCCAAGCATTTAACCCTGACCCTAACCCTAATCCTTAATGCTAACCCTAACACTAAACCCTAACCCTAAGCCCAACACTTATCCCTAATACTATCCCTTAACCCTAACCCTAACCCTAATGCTAACCCCTAAACGTAACCCTAACCATGACCAGTAAACCTAACCCTAACCTCTAACACAAACCATAGCACATAATTCTAACCCTAAAACTAACCTTAACCCTAACTCTAAACCCTAACTCTTAACCATAACCCTAAGCGTTAACCCTCACGCTAACCTTTAATCCTAACCCTAATCCTAATCTTCAACCCTAAACCTAACACTTAACCCTAACCCTGTACCAAACCCTAACCCCTCATCTTAACCCTAACCGTAAACCTCAACCCTAAACCAAAGTGTAACCGTTAAACCTAAGAGTAACCTTTAACCCTAACCCTAATCCCTAACCCTAAGCCCTCACCCTAACACTAAACTTCATCCTTAACCCTAACCATAATCCTAACCCTAAATCTAATTATCAGACTTCTTGCTTTCTTAGAGTTTAGAAAGCCTGCAATCCTCCCATGCCATGCGTGAAAGGAGGCTCTACCACTGTGTCCTGCATGAAACCCACGGGCTCATACCCAGAGTATGATAGAGTTGGTTCCCGGGTACAATCCCAGCCCTCGAAACTCCCCCCGCCCGTCCGATGCAGACAGGGCCCGTGCGCTAAGCATAAACAATACCTTTAACAGATAACCCTAACCCTGAACATAACACCCAACCCTGTTCCTATTTCTCCCCTTAACACATAAACCTCACCGTGCACCTAACTTTAACCTCTTATCCTAACGTTAATGCATAACCCATTTCCTGAGAACAACCCCTATCCCATAATTCTAACCCTATCTCCTAGTCATCACTGTGACACCTAATCCCTAACCCTAATTCTAAACCGCTAACCCTAACCGTAACCCTACCTACAACCCTAACACTGACAGTAACCCTTACTTCTAACCCAAACGCTATGCCTAACAAAAACCCTATCCCTTGACCCTAACCCTTCACCCTAACCGCTAAGCCTTACCCTAACCCTTAACCCTAATCCTAATCCTAACCATTAAACCTAACCCTAGCTCTTAAAGCTAACCCTAAACCTTACCCTCACGACTATGCCTAACCCTGACACTAACCTAACACCTAACCCTAACCAGAACCCCTAAAGCTAACCCTGAACCCTATCCCTAACCCTAGCAGTAAACTTTAACCCTAAACCTAAGCCCAACCCGTAACCCTAATCCTATCCTTTTACCCTAAAACTAACCCCTAAACCTAACCCCTATACCTCACCCTAACTCTAACCCCAATCCTAATTCTAACCATACCCCTTCATAAAACACTGACTCCTATCCGCTAACCCGAACACTAACCAAAAACCCTAACCACTAATCCCTAACCCTAACGCTTAACCTTTACCCTAACAGTTAACCCTCACCCTAAATCTTAACACTGACCCTAACCTTAACCTTTAACTCTAAGGCTAACCCTTAACCCTACAGTAAGGAAGACCCTTAATGCTAATGGGATCCCTTATCCCTAACCCTAACACTACAGCTAAAAATAACCCTAACCTTTGATCCTTAAACCTAACCCCTAACACTTACTTTAACCCCAAGCCCTAACCCTAATCCTAAGCATTAAATCTAACCCTATCTCTTAACCCTAACGCTAGCCCTTACCCTAAGGCCTAGAGCTAACCCTAAATCTAACCTACCGCCTAATCCTAACCTTAAGCCCTAATGCTAACCCTAACCCTGAACCCTAAACCTACCCGTAACCCTTAACACTAACCCTATCCGTGAACCTTAACCCTGACCCTAACCATTACCCGCACCCAAGCATTTAACCCTGATCCTAACACTAATCCTTAATGCTAACCCTACCACTAAACCCTAACCCTAAGCCCAACACTTATCCCGAATCCTATCCCTTAACCTTAACCCTAACCCTAATGCTACCCCTAAACGTAACCTTAACCGTGACCAGTAAACCTAACCCTAACCTCTAACACAAACCATAGCACAGAACTCTAACCCTAAAACTAACCCTAACCCTAACTCTAAACCCTAACTCTTAACCTTAACCCTAAGCGTTAACTCTCACGCTAACCTTTAATCCTAACACTAATCCTAATCTTCAACCCTAAACCTAACACTTAACCCTAACCCTGTACCAAACCCTAACCCCTCATCTTAACCCTAACCGTAAACCTCAACCCTAAACCAAAGTCTAACCGTTAAACCTAAGAGTAACCTTTAACCCTAACCCTAATCCCTAACCCTAAGCCCTCACCCTAACACTAAACTTCATCCTTAACACTAACCATAATCCTAACCCTAAATCTAATTCTCAGACTTCTTGCTTTCTTAGAGTTTAGAAAGCCTGCAATCCTCCCATGCCATGCGTGAAAGGAGGCTCTACCACTGTGTCCTGCATGAAACCCACGGGCCCATACCCAGAGTATGATAGAGTGGGTTCCCGGGTACAATCCCAGCCCCCTAAACTCCCCCCGCCCGCCTCATGCAGACAGGGCCCGTGCGCTAAGCATAAACAATACCTTTAACAGATAACCCTAACCTTGAACGTAACACCCAACCCTGTGCCTATTTCTCCCCTTAACACGTAAACCTCACCGTGCGCCTAACTTTAACCTCTTATCCTAACGTTAATGCATAACCCATTTCCTGAGATCAACCCCTATCCCATAATTCTAACCCTATCTCCTAGTCATCACTGTGACACCTAATCCCTAACCCTAATTCTAAACCGCTAACCCTAACCGTAACCCTACCTACAACCCTAACACTGACAGTAACCCTTACTTCTAACCCCAACGCTATGCCTAACAAAAACCCTAACCCTTCACCCTATCCCCTAAGCCTTACCCTAACCCTTAACCCTAATCCTATTCCTAACCATTAAACCTAACCCTAGCTCTTAAAGCTAACCCTAAACCTACCCTCACGACTAGACCTAACCCTGACACTAACCTAACACCTAACCCTAACCAGAACCCCTAAAGCTAACCCTGAACCCTATCCCTAACCCTAGCAGTAAACTTTAACCCTAAACCTAAGCCCAACCCGTAACCCTAATCCTATCCTTTTACCCTAAAACTAACCCCTAAACCTAACCCCTATACCTCACCCTAACTCTAACCCCAATCCTAATTCTAACCATACCCCTTCATAAAACACTAACTCCTAACCGCTAACCCTAACACTAACCAAAAACCCTAATCACTAATCCCTAACCCTAACGCTTAACCTTTACCCTAACCGTTAACCCTCACCCGAAATCTTAACACTGACCCTAACCTTAACCTTTAACTCTAAGCCTAACCCTTAACCCTACAGGAAGGAAGACCCTTAATGCTAATGGGATCCCTTATCCCTAACCCTAACACTACAGCTAAAAATAACCCTAACCTTTGATCCTTAAACCTAACCCCTAACACTTACTTTAACCCCAAACCCTAACCCTAATCCTAAGCATTAAACCTAACCCTATCTCTTAACCCTAACGCTAGCCCTTACCCTAACGCCTAGATCTAACCCTAAATCTAACCTACCGCCTAATCCTAACCTTAAGCCCTAATGCTAACTCTAACCCTGATCCCTAAACCTACCCGTAACCCTTAACACTAACCCTATCCGTGAACCTTAACCCTGACACTAATCATTACCCGCACCCAAGCATTTAACCCTGACCCTACCCCTAATCCTTAATGATAACCCTAACACTAAACCCTAACACTACGCCCAACACTTAACCCTAATCCTGTCCCTTAACCCTAACCCTAATGCTAACCCCTAAACGTAACCCTCACCGTGACCAGTAAACCTAAACCTAACCTCTAACACAAACCATAGCACATATCTCTAACCCTAAAACTAACCCTAACCCTAACCCTAACCCTAAACCCTAACTCTTAACCTTAACCCTAAGCGTTAACTCTCACGCTAACCTTTAATCCTAACCCTAATCCTAATCTTCAACCCTAAACCTAACACTTAACCCTAACCCTGTACCAAAGCCTAACCCCTCATCTTAACCGTAACCGTAAACCTCAACCCTAAACCAAAGTGTAACCGTTAAACCTAAGAGTAACCTTTAACCCTAACCCTAATCCCTGACCCTAAGCCCTCACCCTAACACTAAACTTCATCCTTAACCCTAACCATAATCCTAACCCTAAATCTAATTCTCAGACTTCTTGCTTTCTTAGAGTTTAGAAAGCCTGCAATCCTCCCATGCCATGCATGAAAGGAGGCTCTACCACTGTGTCCTGCATGAAACCCAAGGGCCCATACCCAGAGTATGATAGAGTGGGTTCCCGGGTACAATCCCAGCCCCCTAAACTACCCCCGCCCGCCTAATGCAGACAGGGCCCGTGCGCTAAGCATAAACAATACCTTTAACAGATAACCCTAACCCTGAACATAACACCCAACCCTGTTCCTATTTCTCCCCTTAACACGTAAACCTCACCGTGCGCCTAACTTTAACCTCTTATCCTAACGTTAATGCATAACCCATTTCCTGAGAACAACCCCTATCCCATAATTCTAACCCTATCTCCTAGTCATCACTGTGACACCTAATCCCTAACCCTAATTCTAAACCGCTAACCCTAACCGTAACCCTACCTACAACCCTAACACTGACAGTAACCCTTCCTTCTAACCCCAACGCTATGCCTAACAAAAACCCTAACCCTTCACCCTAACCCCTAAGCCTTACCCTAACCCTTAACCCTAATCCTAATCCTAACCATTAAACCTAACCCTAGCTCTTAAAGCTAACCCTAAACCTTACCCTCACGACTAGACCTAACCCTGACACTAACCTAACACCTAACACTAACCAGAACCCCTAAAGCTAACCCTGAACCCTATCCCTAACCCTAGCAGTAAACTTTAACCCTACACCTAAGCCCTACCCGTAACCCTAATCCTATCCTTTTACCCTAAAACTAACCCCTAAACCTAACCCCTATACCTCACCCTAAAACTAACCCCAATCCTAATTCTAACCATAGCCCTTCATAAAACACTAACTCCTAACCGCTAACCCTAACACTAACCAAAATCCCTAATCACTAATCCCTAACCCTACCACTTAACCTTTACCCTAACCGTTAACCCTCACCCTAAATCTTAACACTGACACTAACCTTCACCTTTAACTCTAAGCCTAACCCTTAACCCTACAGTAAGGAAGACCCTTAATGCTAATGGGATCCCTTATCCCTAACCCTAACACTACAGCTAAAAATAACCCTAACCTTGGATCCTTAAACCTAACCCCTAACACTTACTTTAACCCCAAACCCTAAGCCTATTCCTGAGCATTAAACCTAACCCTATCTCTTAACCCTAACGCTAGCCCTTACCCTAACGCCTAGATCTAACCCTAAATCTAACCTACCGCCTAATCCTAACCTTAAGCCCTAATGCTAACTCTAACCCTGAACCCTAAACCTACCCGTAACCCTTAACACTAACCCTATCCGTGAACCTTAATCCTGACCCTAACCATTACCCGCACCCAAGCATTTAACCCTGAACCTAACACTAATCCTTAATGATAACCCTAACCCTAACCCTAACCCTAAGCCCAACACTGAACGCTAATCCTATCCCTTAACCCTAACCCTAATGCTAACCCGTAAACGTAACCCTCACCGTGACAAGTAAACCTAAACCTAACCTCTAACACAAACCATAGCACATAACTCTAACCCTAAAACTAACCCTAACCCTAACCCTAACCCTAAACCCTAACTCTTAACCTTAACACTAAGCGTTAACTCTCACGCTAACCTTTAATCCTAACCCTAATCCTAATCTTCAACCCTAAACCTAACACTTAACCCTAACCCTGTACCAAACCCTAACCCCTCATCTCAAACCTAACCGTAAACCTCAACCCTAAACCAAAGTGTAACCGTTAAACCTAAGAGTAACCTTTAACCCTAACCCTAATCCCTGACCCTAAGCCCTCACCCTAACACTATACTTCATCCTTAACCCTAACCATAATCCTACCCCTAAATCTAATTCTCAGACTTCTTGCTTTCTTAGAGTTTAGAAAGCCTGCAATCCTCCAATGCCATGCGTGAAAGGAGGCTCTACCACTGTGTCCTGCATGAAACCGACGGGCCCATACCCAGAGTATGATAGAGTGGGTTCCCGGGTACAATCCCAGCCCCCTAAACAAACCCCGCCCGCCTAATGCAGACAGGACCCGTGCGCTAAGCATAAACAATACCTTTAACAGATAACCCTAACCCTGAACATAACACCCAACCCTGTTCCTATTTCTCCCCTTAACACGTAAACCTCACCGTGCGCCTAACTTTAACCTCTTATCCTAACGTTAATGCATAACCCATTTCCTGAGAACAACCCCTATCCCATAATTCTAACCCTATCTCCTAGTCATCACTGTGACACCTAATCCCTAACCCTAATTCTAAACCGCTAACCCTAACCGTAACCCTACCTACAACCCTAACACTGACAGTAACCCTTCCTTCTAAACCCAACGCTATGCCTAACAAAAACCCTAACCCTTGACCCTAACCCTTCACCCTAACCCCTAAGCCTTACCCTAACCCTTAACCCTAATCCTAATCCTAACCATTAAACCTAACCCTAGCTCTTAAAGCTAACCCTAAACCTTACCCTCACGACTAGACCTAACCCTGACACTAACCTAACACCTAACCCTAACCAGAACCCCTAAAGCTAACCCTGAACCCTATCCCTAACCCTAGCAGTAAACTTTAACCCTAAACCTAAGCCCAGCCCGTAACCCTAATCCTATCCTTTTACCCTAAAACTAACCCCTAAACCTAACCCCTATACCTCACCCTAACTCTAACCCCAATCCTAATTCTAACCATACCCCTTCATAAAACACTAACTCCTAACCGCTAACCCTAACACTAACCAAAAACCCTAATCACTAATCCCTAACCCTAAAGCTTAACCTTTACCCTAACCGTTAACCCTCACCCTAAATCTTTACACTGACCCTAACCTTAACCTTTAACTCTAAGCCTAACCCTTAACCCTAAAGGAAGGAAGACCCTTAATGCTAATGGGATCCCTTATCCCTAACCCTAACACTACAGCTAAAAATAACCCTAACCTTTGATCCTTAAACCTAACCCCTAACACTTACTTTAACCCCAAACCCTAACCCTAATCCTAAGCATTAAACCTAACCCTATCTCTTAACCCTAACGCTAGCCCTTACCCTAATGCCTAGATCTAACCCTAAATCTAACCTACCGACTAAACCTAGCCTTAAGCCCTAATGCTAACTCTAACCCTGTACCCTAAACCTACCCGTAACCCTTAACACTAACCCTATCCGTGAACCTTAACCCTGACCCTAACCATTACCCGCACCCAAGCATTTAACCCTGACCCTAACCTTAATCCTTAATGCTAACCCTAACACTAAACCCTAACCCTAAGCCCAACACTTATCCCTAATCCTATCCCTTAACCTTAACCCTAACCCAAATGCTACCCCCTAAACGTAACCCTAACCGTGACCAGTAAACCTAACCCTAACCTCTAACACAAACCATAGCACATAACTCTAACCCTAAAACTAACCCTAACACTAACCCTAAACCTAACCCTCACCCTAAGCCCAACACTTAACCCTAATCCTATCCCTTAACCCTAACCCTAACCTAACCCTAACCCTAACCCTAACCCCAAACCTAACCCTAACCCTAACCCCTAACCCTAACACTAACCCTAACCCCTAACCCTAACCCTAACCCCAACGCCAACCCTAACACTAACCCCTAACCCTAACCCTAACCCCTAACCCTAACCCTAAACCCTAACCCTAACACTAACCTAACCCTAACCCAACCCTAAACCTAACCCCTAACCCTAACCCTTACCCTTACCCTAAACCTTACCCTTACCCTTACCCTAACCCTAACCCCTAACCCCTAACCCTAACCCCTAACACTTACCCCTAACCCCTACCCTATCCCTAACACCTAACCCTAACACTAACCCCTAACCCTAACCCTAACCCCTAAACCTAACCCTAACCCTAACCCCTAACCCTAACCCTAACCCCTAACCCTAACCCTAACACCTGACCCTGACCCTGACCCTGACCCCTGACCCTGATCTGACCCTAACCTTAAGCCTAACATTAAACCCTAACCCTAGCCTGAGCCCTAGCCCTAACCCCTAACCCTAACCCTAACCCCTAACCCTGACTCCTAACCGTAGCCTTAGCCCTAGCCCAGCCCTAACCCTAACCCCTAACCCTAACCCTAACCCTTAACCCTAACCCTACCCCTAACCCTAACCCTAACCTAAACCTAACCCTAACCCTAAGCCCTAACCCTAAACCCTAACCCAACCCTAACCCTAACCCTAACCCTAACCCCTAACCCTACCCCTACCCCTAACCCTAACCCCTAACCCTAACCCTAACCCCTAACCCTAACCCCAACCCCTAACCCTAACCCTAACCCCAACCCAAACCCTAACCCCTAACCCCAGCCCTAACCCTAACCCTAACCCCTAACCCTAACCCCTAACCCTAACCCAAACCCTAACCCTAACCCCTAACCCCTACCCTAACCCTAACCCTAACCTTAAACCCTAGCCCTAACCCCTAACCCTAACCCTAACCCCTAACCCTAACCTTAACCCCTAACCCCAACCCTAACCCTAACCCTAACCCAAACCCTAACCCAAACCCTAACCCTAACCCCTAACCCTAACCCAAACCCCTAACGCTAACCCTAACCCTAAACTCTAACCCTAAGCCTACCCCTAGCCCTAACCCTAACCCCTAACCCTAACCCCTAACCCTAACCCTAACCCTTAACCCTAAACCTAACCCTAACCCCTAACCCTAACCCTAACCCCTAGCCCTAGCCCTAGCCCTAGCCCTAAACCTAACCCCTAACCCGAACCCTAGGCATAGCCCTAGCCCTAGCCCTAACCCTAACCCCTAACCCTAACCCTAACCCCTAACCCTAACCCCTAACCCTAACCCTTAACCCTAAACCTAACCCCTGATCCTGACCCTGACACTGACTCTAACACTAACCCCTAACCCTAAACCTAACCCCTAACCCTAACCCTAACCCCTGACCCTGACCCTGACCCTGATCCTAACCCTAACCCGTAACCCTAACCCCTAACCTGAACCCTGACCCTAACCCTAACCCTAAACCCTAACCCTAACCCTAACCCCTAACCCTAACCCTAAGCCCAAACCCTAACCCTAACCCTAAACCCTAACCCTAACCCCTAACCCTAACCCCTAACCCTAACCCTAACCCCTAACCCTAAACCTAACCCTACCCCTACCCCTAACCCTAACCCCTAACCCTAACCCTAACCCCTAACCCTAACCCCAACCCCTAACCCTAACCCTAACCACAACCCAAACCCTAACCCCTAACCCCAACCCTAACGTTAACCCTAACCCCTAACCCTAACCCCTAACCCTAACCCAAACCCTAACCCTAACCCCTAAACCCTACCCTAAACCTAACCCTAACCCCTAGCCCTAACCCCTAACCCTAACCCTAACCCCTAACCCTAACCCTAACCCCTAACCCCAACCCTAACCCTAACCCCTAACCCTAACCCAAACCCTAACCGAAACCCTAACCCTAACCCCTAACCCTAACCCAAACCCCTAACGCTAACCCTAACCCTAAACTCTAACCCTAAGCCTAGCCCTAGCCCTAATCCTAACCCCTAACCCTAACCCCTAACCCTAACCCTAACCCTGAACCCTAACCCTAACCCTAAACCCTAACCCTAACCCTAACCCCTAGCCCTAGCCCTATCCCTAGCCCTAAACCTAACCCCTAACCCTAACCCTAACCCCTAACCCTAACCCCTAACCCTAACCCTAACCCCTGACCCTGACTCTGACCCTGACCCTAACCCTAACCCCTAACCCTAACCCCTAACCCGAACCCTGACCCTAACCCTAACCCTAACCCCTAAACCTAACCCTAACCCCCGACCCTGACCCTGACACTGACCCTAACACTAACCCCTAACCCTAACCCTAACCCTAACCCCTAACCCTAACCCCTAACCCTAACCCTAACCCTACCATAACCTATCCCTAACCCCTAACCCTAACCCTAAACCCTAACCCTAACCCCTAACCCTAACCCTAACCCCTAACCCTAACCCCTAACCCTAACCCCTAACTCTAACCTCAACACCAACCCCAACCCCAACCCCAACCCTAACCCAACCCTAACCCTAACTATAAGCCTATCCCCTAACCCTAACCCTAACCCCTAACCCTAACCCTAACCCTAACCCCTAACCCTAACCCCTAACCCCCACACCTACCCCTAAACCTAACCCTAACCCCTACACCTACCCCTAACCCCTAACCCTACCCCTAACCCTAACCGTAACCCTAACCCCTAACCCTAACCCCTAACCCCTACACCTACGCCTAACCCTAACCCTAACCCCTACCCCTACCCCTAACACTACCCCTAACCCTAACCGTAACCCTAACCCCTAACCCTAACCCCTAACACTAACCCTAACCCTAACCCCGACCCCAACACCAACCCTAACCCTAACCCTAACCCCTAACCCTGACAGAGACCCTGATCCTCAGCCTAACCCCTAAACCTAACCCTAACCCTAAACCCTAACCCTAACCCCTAACCCCTAACCCTAACCCTAACCCCAACCCTAACCCTAACCCCCTAACCCTAACCCTAACCACTAACGCTAACCTCTAAACCTAACCCTAACCCCTAAACCCGGACCCTGACCCTGACCCTAACCCTAACCCCTAACCCTAACCCTAACCCTAACTCTAAACCTAAACCCTAAGCCTACCCGTAACCCTTAACACTAACCCTATCCGTGAACATTAAACCTGACACTAACCATTACCCGCACCCAAGCATTTAACCCTGACCCTAACCCTAATCCTTAATGCTAACCCTACACTAAACCCTAACCCTAAGCCCAACACTTAACCCTAATCCTATCCCTTAACCCTAACCCTAACCCTAATGCTAACCCCTAAACATAACCCTAACCGTGACCAGTAAACCTAACCCTAACCTCTAACACAAACCATAGCTCATAACTCTAACCCTAAAACTAACCCTAACCCTAACCCTAAACCCTAACTCTTAACCTTAACACTAAGCGTTAACTCTCATGCTAACCTTTAATCCTAACCCTAATCCTAATCTTCAACCCTAAACCTAACACTTAACCCTAACCCTGTACCAAACCCTAACCCCTCATCTTAACCCTAACCGTAAACCTCAACCCTAAACCAAAGTGTAACCGTTAAACCTAACAGTAACCTTTAACCCTAACCCTAATCCCTAACCCTAAGCCCTCACCCTAACACTAAACTTCATCCTTAACCCTAACCAGAATCCTAACCCTAAATCTAATTCTCAGACTTCTTGCTTTCTTAGAGTTTAGAAAGCCTGCAATCCTCCCATGCCATGCGTGAAAGGAGGCTCTACCACTGCGTCCTGCATGAAACCCACGGGCTCATACCCAGAGTATGATAGAGTGGGTTCCCGGGTACAATCCCAGAACCCGAAACTCCCCCCGCCCGTCCGATGCAGACAAGGCCCGTGCGCTAAGCATAAACAATACCTTTAACAGATAACCCTAACCCTGAACATAACACCCAACCCTG
>NW_027182995.1:172500-202500 GCF_041146395.1 Eulemur rufifrons
ATTCTAAACCGCTAACCCTAACCGTAACCCTACCTACAACCCTAACACTGACAGTAACCCTTACTTCTAACCCCAACGCTATGCCTAACAAAAACCCTAACCCTTGACCCTAACCCTTCACCCTAACCCCTAAGCCTTACCCTAAACCTTAACCCTAATCCTAATCCTAACCATTAAACCTAACCCTAGCTCTTAAAGCTAACCCTAAACCTTACCCTCACGACTAGACCTAACCCTGACACTAACCTAACACCTAACCCTAACCAGAACCCCTAAAGCTAACCCTGAACCCTATCCCTAACCCTAGCAGTAAACTTTAACCCTAAAACTAAGCCCAACCCATAACCCTAATCCTATTCTTTTACCCTAAAACTAACCCCTAAACCTAACCCCTATACCTCACCCTAACTCTAACCCCAATCCTAATTCTAACCATACCCCTTCATAAAACACTAACTCCTAACCGCTAACCCGAACACTAACCAAAAACCCTAATCACTAATCCCCAACCCTAACGCTTAATCTTTACCCTAACCGTTAACCCTCACCCTAAATCTTAACCCTGACCCTAACCTTAACCTTTAACTCTAAGCCTAACCCTTAACCCTACAGTAAGGAAGACCCTTAATGCTAATGGGATACCTTATCCCTAACCCTAACACTACAGCTAAAAATAACCCTAACTTTTGATCCATAAACCTAACCCCTAACACTTACTTTAACCCCAAACCCTAACCCTAATCCTAAGCATTAAACCTAACCCTATCTCTTAACCCTAACGCTAGCCCTTACCCTAACGCCTAGATCTAACCCTAAATCTAACCTACCGCCTAATCCTAACCTTAAGCCCTAATGCTAACTCTAACCCTGAACTCTAAACCTACCCGTAACCCTTAACACTAACCCTATCCGTGAACCTTAACCCTGACCCTAACCATTACCCGCACCCAAGCATTTAACCCTGACCCTAACCCTAATCCTTAATGATAACCCTAACACTAAACCCTAGCCCTAAGCCCAACACTTAACGCTAATCCTATCCCTTAACCCTAACCCTAATGCTAACCCCTAAACGTAACACTCACCGTGACCAGTAAACCTAAACCTAACCTCTAACACAAATCATAGCACATAACTCTAACCCTAAAACTAACCCTAACCCTAACCCTTACCCTGAACCCTAACTCTTAACCTTAACCCTAAGCGTTAACTCTCACGCTAACCTTTAATCCTAACCCTAATCCTAATCTTCAACCCTAAACCTAACACTTAACCCTAACCCTGTACCAAACCCTAACCCCTCATCTTAAACCTAACCGTAAACCTCAACCCTAAACCAAAGTGTAACCGTTAAACCTAAGAGTAACCTTTAACCCTAACCCTAATCCCTGACCCTAAGCCCTCACCCGAACACTAAACTTCATCCTTAACCCTAACCATAATCCTAACCCTAAATCTAATTCTCAGACTTCTTGCTTTCTTAGAGTTTAGAAAACCTGCAATCCTCCCATGCCATGCGTGAAAGGAGGCTCTACCACTGTGTCCTGCATGAAACCCTTGGGCCCATACCCAGAGTATGATAGAGTGGGTTCCCGGGTACAATCCCAGCCCCCTAAACTCCCCCCGCCTGCCTAATGCAGACAGGGCCCGTGCGCTAAGCATAAACAATACCTTTAACAGATAACCCTAACCCTGAACATAACACCCAACCCTGTTCCTATTTCTCCCCTTAACACGTAAACCTCACCGTGCGCCTAACTTTAACCTCTTATCCTAACGTTAATGCATAACCCATTTCCTAAGAACAACCCCTATTCCATAATTCTAACCCTATCTCCTAGTCATCACTGTGACACCTAATCCCTAACCCTAATTCTAAACCACTAACCCTAACCGTAACCCTACCTACAACCCTAACACTGACAGTAACCCTTACTTCTAACCCCAACGCTATGCCTAACAAAAACCCTAACCCTTGACCCTAACCCTTCACCCTAACCCCTAAGCCTTACCCTAACCCTTAACCCTAATCCTAATCCTAACCATGAAACCTAACCCTAGCTCTTAAAGCTAACCCTAAACCTTACCCTCACGACTAGACCTAACCCTGACACTAACCTAACACCTAACCCTAACCAGAACCCCTAAAGCTAACCCTGAACCCTATCCCTAACCCTAGAAGTAAACTTTAACCCTAAACCTAAGCCCTACCCGTAACCCTAATCCTATCCTTTTACCCTAAAACTAACCCCTAAACCTAACCCCTATACCTCACCCTAACTCTAACCCCAAACCTAATTCTAACCATACCCCTTCATAAAACACTAACTCCTAACCGCTAACACTAACACTAACCAAAATCCCTAATAACTAATCCCTAACCCTAACGCTTAACCTTTACCCTAACCGTTAACCCTCACCCTAAATCTTAACACTGACCCTAACCTTAACCTTTAACTCTAAGCCTAACCCTTAACCCTACAGTAAGGAAGACCCTTAATGCTAATGGGATCCCTTATCCCTAACCCTAACACTACAGCTAAAAATAACCCTAACCTTGGATCCTTAAACCTAAGCCCTAACACTTACTTTAACCCCAAACCATAAGCCTATTCCTAAGCATTAAACCTAACCCTATCTCTTAACCCTAACGCTAGCCCTTACCCTAAGGCCTAGATCTAACCCTAAATCTAACCTACCGCCTAATCCTAACCTTAAGCCCTAATGTTAACACTAACCCTGACCCTAAACCTACCCGTAACCCTTAACACTAACCCTATCCGTGAACCTTAACCCTGACCCTAACCATTACCCGCACCCAAGCATTTAACCCTGACCCTAACCCTAATCCTTAATGATAACCCAGCACTAAACCCTAACCCTAAGCCCAACACTTAACCCTAATCCTATCCCTTAAACCTAACCCTAACCCTAATGCTAACCCCTAAACGTAACCCTAACCGTGACCAGTAAACCTAACCCTAACCTCTAACACAAACCATAGCACATAACTCTAACCCTAAAACTAACCCTAACCCTAACCCTAAACCCTAAATGATAACCTTAACACTAAGTGTTAACTCTCACGCTAACCTTTAATCCTAACCCTAATCCTAATCTTCAACCCTAAACCTAACACTTAACCCTAACCCTGTACCAAACCCTAACCCCTCATCTTAACCCTAACCGTAAACCTCAACCCTAAACCAAAGTGTAACCGTTAAACCTAAGAGTTACCTTTAACCCTAACCCTAATCCCTAACACTAAGCCCTCACCCTAACACTAAACTTCATCCTTAACCCTAACTAGAATCCTAACCCTAAATCTCATTCAAAGACTTCTTGCTTTCTTAGAGTTTAGAAAGCCTGCAATCCTCCCATGCCATGCTTGAAAGGAGGCTCTACCACCTTGTCCTGCATGAAACCCACGGGCCCATACCCAGAGTATGATAGAGTGGGTTCCCGGGTACAATCCCAGCCCTCTAAACTCCCCCCACCCGCCTAATGCAGACAGGGTCCGTGCGCTAAGCATAAACAATACCTTTAACAGATAACCCTAACCCTGAACATAACACCCAACCCTGTTCCTATTTCTCCCCTTAACACGTAAACCTCACCGTGCGCCTAACTTTAACCTCTTATCCTAACGTTAATGCATAACCCATTTCCTGAGAACAACCCCTATCCCATAATTCTAACCCTATCTCCTAGTCATCACTGTGACACCTAATCCCTAACCCTAATTCTAAACCGCTAACCCTAACCATAACCCTACCTACAACCCTAACACTCACAGTAACCCTTACTTCTAACCCCAACGCTATGCCTAACAAAAACCCTAACCCTTGACCCTAAACCTTCACCCAAACCCCTAAGCCTTACCCTAACCCTAAACCTTAATCCTAATGCTAACCATTAAACCTAACCCTAGCTCTTAAAGCTAACCCTAAACCTTACCGTCACGACTAGACCTAACCCTGATACTAACCTAACACCTAACCCTAACCAGAACCCCTAAAGCTAACCCTGAACCCAATCCCTAACCCTAGCAGTAAACTTTAACCCTAAACCTAAGCCCAACCCGTAACCCTAATCCTATCCTTTTACCCTAAAACTAACCCCTAAACCTAACCCCTATACCTCACCCTAACTCTAACCCCAATCCTAATTCTAACCATACCCCTTCATAAAACACTAACTCCTAACCGCTAACCCTAACACTAACCAAATCCCTAATCACTAATCCCTAACCCTAACGCTTAACCTTTACCCTAACCGTTAACCCTCACCCTAAATCTTAACACTGACCCTAACCTTAACCTTTAACTCTAAGCCTAACCCTTAACCCTACAGTAAGGAAGACCCTTAATGCTAATGGGATCCCTTATCCCTAACCCTAACACTACAGCTAAAAATAACCCTAACCTTGGATCCTTAAATCTAACCCCTAACACTTACTTTAACCCCAAACCCTAACCCTAATCCTAAGCCTTAAACCTAACCCTATCTCTTAACCCTAACGCTAGCCCTTACCCTAACGCCTAGATCTAACCCTAAATCTAACCTACCGCCTAATCCTAAGCTTAAGCCCTAATGCTAACACTAACCCTGAACCCTAAACCTACCCGTAACCCTTAACACTAACCCTATCCGTGAACCTAAACCCTGACCCTAACCATTACCCGCACCCTAGCATTTAACCCTGACCCTAACCCTAATCCTTAATGCTAACCCTAACACTAAACCCTAACCCTAAGCCCAACACTTAACCCTAATCCTATCCCTTAATCCTAACCCTAACCGAAACCCTAATGCTAACCCCTAAATGTAACCCTAACCGTGACCAGTAAACCTAACCCTAACCTCTAACACAAAGCATAGCACATAATTCTAACCCTAAAACTAACCCTAACCCTAAACCTAAACCCTAACTCTTAACCTTTACCCTAAGCGTTAACTCTCACGCTAACCTTTAATCCTAACCCTAATCCTAATCTTCAACCCTAAACCTAACACTTAACCCTAACCCTGTACCAAACCCTAACCCCTCATCTTAACCCTAACCGTAAACCTCAACCCGAAACCAAAGTGTAACCGTTAAACCTAAGAGTAACCTTTAACCCTAACCCTAATCCCTAACCCTAAGCCCTCACCCTAACACTAAACTTCATCCTTAACCCTAACCAGAATCCTAACCCTAAATCTAATTCTCAGACTTCTTGCTTTCTTAGAGTTTAGAAAGCCTGCAATCCTCCCATGCCATGCGTGAAAGGAGACTCTACCGCTGTGTCCTGCATGAAACCCATGGGCCCATACCCAGAGTATGATAGAGTGGGTTCCCGGGTACAATCCCAGCCCCCTAAGCTCCCCCCGCCCGCCTAATGCAGACAGGGCCCGTGCGCTAAGCATAAACAATACCTTTAACAGATAACCCTAACCCTGAACATAACACCCAACCCTGTTCCTATTTCTCCCCTTAACACGTAAACCTCACCGTGCGCCTAACTTTAACCTCTTATCCTAACGTTAATGCATAACCCATTTCCTGAGAACAACCCCTATCCCATAATTCTAACCCTATCTCCTAGTCATCACTGTGACACCTAATCCCTAACCCTAATTCTAAACCGCTAACCCTAACCGTAACCCTACCTACAACCCTAACACTGACAGTAACCCTTACTTCTAACCCCAACGCTATGCCTAACAAAAACCCTAACCCTTCACCCTAACCCCTAAGCCTTACCCTAACCCTAAACCCTAATCCTAATCCTAACCATGAAACCTAACCCTAGCTCTTAAAGCTAACCCTAAACCTTACCCTCACGACTAGACCTAACCCTGACACTAACCTAACTCCTAACCCTAACCAGAACCCCTAAAGCTAACCCTGAACCCTATCCCTAACCCTAGCAGTAAATTTTAACCCTAAACCTAAGCCCTACCCGTAACCCTAATCCTATCCTTTTACCCTAAAACTAACCCCTAAACCTAACCCCTATACCTCACCCTAACTCTAACCCCAATCCTAATTCTAACCATACCCCTTCATAAAACACTAACTCCTAACCGCTAACACTAACACTAACCAAAATCCCTAATAACTAATCCCTAACCCTAACGCTTAACCTTTACCCTAACCGTTAACCCTCACCCTAAATCTTAACACTGACCCTAACCTGAACCTTTAACTCTAAGCCTAACCCTTAACCCTACAGTAAGGAAGACCCTTAATGCTAATGGGATCCCTTATCCCTAACCCTAACACTACAGCTAAAAATAACCCTAACCTTGGATCCTTAAACCTAACCCCTAACACTTACTTTAACCCCAAACCCTAAGCCTATTTCTAAGCATTAAACCTAACCCTATCTCTTAACCCTAACGCTAGCCCTAACCCTAAGGCCTAGATCTAACCCTAAATCTAACCTACCGCCTAATCCTAACCTTAAGCCCTAATGCTAACTCTAACCCTGAACCCTAAACCTACCCGTAACCCTTAACACTAACCCTATCCGTGAACCTTAATCCTGACCCTAACCATTACCCGCACCCAAGCATTTAACCCTGAACCTAACACTAATCCTTAATGATAACCCTAAACCTAACCCTAACCCTAAGCCCAACACTTAACGCTAATCCTATCCCTTAACCCTAACCCTAATGCTAACCCCTAAACGTAACCCTCACCGTGACCAGTAAACCTAAACCTAACCTCTAACGCAAACCATAGCACATAACTCGAACCCTAAAACTAACCCTAACCCTAACCCTAACCCTAAACCCTAACTCTTAACCTTAACACTAAGCGTTAACTCTCACGCTAACCTTTAATCCTAACCCTAATCCTAATCTTCAACCCTAAACCTAACACTTAACCCTAACCCTGTACCAAACCCTAACCCCTCATCTTAAACCTAACCGTAAACCTCAACCCTAAACCAAAGTGTAACCGTTAAACCTAAGAGTAACCTTTAACCCTAACCCTAATCCCTGACGCTAAGCCCTCACCCTAACACTATACTTCGTCCTTAACCCTAACCATAATCCTACCCCTAAATCTAATTGTCAGACTTCTTGCTTTCTTAGAGTTTAGAAAGCCTGCAATCCTCCCATGCCATGCTTTAAAGGAGGCTCTACCGCTGTGTCCTGCATGAAACCGACGGGCCCATACCCAGAGTATGATAGAGCGGGTTCCCGGGTACAATCCCAGCCCCCTAAAGTCCCCCCGCCCGCCTAATGCAGACAGGGCCCGTGCGCTAAGCATAAACAATACCTTTAACAGATAACCCTAACCCTGAACATAACACGCAACCCTGTTCCTATTTCTCCCCTTAACACGTAAACCTCACCGTGCGCCTAACTTTAACCTCTTATCCTAACGTTAATGCATAACCCATTGCTTGAGAACACCCCCAATCCCATAATTCTAACCCTATCTCCTAGTCATCACTGTGACACCTAATCCCTAAACCTAATTCTAAACCGCTAACCCTAACCGTAACCCTACCTACAACCCTAACACTGACAGTAACCCTTACTTCTAACCCCAACGCAATGCCTAAAAAAAACCCTAACCCTTGACCCTAACCCTTCACCATAACCCCTAAGCCTTACCCTAACCCTCAACCCTAATCCTAATCCTAACCATTAAACCTAACCCTAGCTCTTAAAGCTAACCCTAAACCTTACCCTCACGACTAGACCTAATCCTGACACTAACCTAACACCTAACCCTAACCAGAACCCCTAAAGCTAACCGTGAACCCTATCGCTAACCCCAGCAGAAAACTATAACCTTAAACCTATGCCCAACCCGTAACCCTAATCCTATCCTTTTACCCTAAAACTAACCCCTAAACCTAACCCCTATACCTCACCCTAACTCTAACTCCAATCCTAATTCTAACCATACCCCTTCATAAAACACTAACTCCTAACCGCTAACCCTAACACTAACCAAAAACACTAATCACTAATCCCTAACCCTAACGCTTAACCTTTACCCTAACCGTTAACCCTCACCCTAAATCTTAACACTGACCCTAACCTTAACCTTTAACTCTAAGCCTAACCCTTAACCCTACAGTAAGGAAGACCCTTAATGCTAATGGGATCCCTTATTCTTAACCCTAACACTACAGCTAAAAATAACCCTAACCTTTGATCCTTAAACCTAACCCCTAACACTTACTTTAACCCCAAACCCTAACCCTAATCCTAAGCATTAAACTTAACCCTATCTCTTAACCCTAACGCTAGCCCTTACCCTAACGCCTAGATCTAACCCTAAATATAACCTACCGCCTAATCCTAACCTTAAGCCCTAATGGTAACTCTAACCCTGAACCCTAAACCTACCCATAACCCTTAACACTAACCCTATCCGTGAACCTTAACCCTGACCCTGACAATTACCCGCACCCAAGCATTTAACCCTGACCCTAACCCTAATCCTTAATGATATCCCTAACAATAAACCCTCACCCTAATCCCAACACTTAACCCTAATCCTATCCCTTAACCCTAACCCTAACCTAACCCTAACCCTAACCCCGAACCTAACCCTAACCCTAACCCCTAATCCTAACCCTAACCCTAAACCTTACTCTTACCCTAACCCTTTCCCTTACCCTTACCCTAACCCTAACCCCTAACCCCTAACCCTAACCCCTAACCCTAACCCTAACCCCTAACCCTAACCCTAACCCCTAAACCTAACACTAACACTAACCCCTAACACTAACCCTAACCCCTAACCCTAACCCCTAACCCTAACCCTAACCGAACCCTAACCCTAATCACTAACCCTAACCCTAACCCCAACCCCTACCCTAAACCTAACCCTAACCCTACCCCTACCCCTTACCCTACGCATACCCATAACCCAAAAACCAACCCCAACCCCAACCCCAACCAAACCCTAACCCTAACCCTAACCCTTCACCTTTAACTCTAAGCTTAACCCTTAACCCTACAGTAAGGAAGACCCTTAATGCTAATCGGATCCCTTATCCCTAACCCTAACACTACAGCTAAAAATAACCCTAACCTTGGATCCTTAAACCTAACCCCTAACACTAACTTTAACCCCAAACCCTAACCCTAATCCTAAGCATTAAAAATAACCCTATCTCTTAACCCTAACGCTAACCCTTACCCTAAGGCCTAGATCTAACCCTAAATCTAACCTACCGCCTAATCCTAACCTTAAGCCCTAATGCTAACACTAACCCTGAACCCTAAACCTACCCGTAACCCTTAACACTAACCCTATCCGTGAACCTAAACCCTGACCCTAACCATTACCCGCACCCAAGCATTTAACCCTGACCCCAACCCTAATCCTTAATGCTAACCTTAACACTAAACCCTAACCTTAAGCCCAACACATAACCCTAATCCTATCCCTTAACCCTAACCCTAACCCTAACCCTAATGCTAACCCCTAAACGTAACCCTAACCATGACCAATAAACCTAATCCTAACCTCTAACACAAACCATAGCACATAACTCTAACCCTAAAACTAACCCTAACCCTAAACCTAAACCCTAACCCTTAAACTTAACCCTAAGCGTTAACTCTCACGCTAACCTTTAATCCTAACTCTAATCCTAATCTTCAACCCTAAACCTAACACTTAACCCTAACCCTGTACCAAACCCTAACCCCTCATCTTAACCCTAACCGTAAACCTCAACCCTAAACCAAAGTGTAACCGTTAAACCTAAGAGTAACCTTTAACCCTAACCCTATTCCCGAACCCTAAGCCCTGACCCTAACACTAAACTTCATCCTTAACCCTAACCAGAATCCTAACCCTAAATCTAATTCTCAGACTTCTTGCTTTCTTAGAGTTTAGAAAGCCTGCAATCCTCCCTTGCCATGCGTGAAAGGAGGCTCTACCACTGTGTCCTGCATGAAACCCATGGGCCCATACCCAGAGTATGATAGAGTGGGTTCCCGGGTACAATCCCAGCCCCCTAAGCTCCCCCTGCCCGCCTAATGCAGACAGGGCCCGTGCGCTAAGCATAAACAATGCCTTTAACAGATAACCCTAACCCTGAACATAACACCCAACCCTGTTCCTATTTCTCCCCTTAACACGTAAACCTCACTGTGCGCCTAACTTTAACCTCTTATCCTAACGTTAATGCATAACCCATTTCCTGAGAACAACCCCTATCCCATAATTCTAACCCTATCTCCTAGTCATCACTGTGACACCTAATCCCTAACCCTAATTCTAAACCGCTAACCCTAACCGTAACCCTACCTACAACCCTAACACTCACAGTAACCCTTACTTCTAACCCCAACGCTATGCCTAACAAAAACCCTAACCCTTGACCCTAACCCTTCACCCTAACCCCTAAGCCTTACCCTAACCCTAAACCCTAATCCTAATGCTAACCATTAAACCTAACCCTAGCTCTTAAAGCTAACCCTAAACCTTACCCTCACGACTAGACCTAACCCTGACACTAACCTAACACCTAACCCTAACCAGAACCCCTAAAGCTAACCTTGAACCCTATCCCTAACCCTAGCAGTAAACTTTAACCCTAAACCTAAGCCCTACCCGTAACCCTAATCCTATCCTTTTACCCTAAAACTAACCCCTAAACCTAACCCCTATACCTCACCCTAACTCTAACCCGAATCCTAATTCTAACCATACCCCTTCATAAAACACTAACTCCTAACCGCTAACCCTAACACTAACCAAAAACCCTAATCACTAATCCCTAACCCTAACGCTTAACCTTTACCCTAACCGTTAACCCTCACCCTAAATCTTAACACTGACCCTAACCTTAACCTTTAACTCTAAGCCTAACCCTTAACCCTCCAGTAAGGAAGACCCTTAATGCTAATGGGATCCCTTATCCCTAACCCTAACACTACAGCTAAAAATAACCCTAACCTTGGATCCTTAAACCTAACCCCTAACACTTACTTTAACCCCAAACCCTAACCCTAATCCTAAGCCTTAAACCTAACCCTATCTCTTAACCCTAACGCTAGCCCTTACCCTAACGCCTAGATCTAACCCTAAATCTAACCTACCGCCTAATCCTAACCTTAAGCCCTAATGCTAACACTAACCCTAAACCCTAAACCTACCCGTAACCCTTAACACTAACCCTATCCGTGAACCTTCACCCTGACCCTAACCATTACCCGAACCCTAGCATTTAACCCTGACCCTAACCCTAATCCTTAATGCTAACCCTAACACTAAACCCTAACCCTAAGCCCAACACTTAACCCTAATCCTATCCCTTAACCCTAACCCTAACCGAAACCCTAATGCTAACACCTAAATGTAACCCTAACCGTGACCAGTAAACCTAACCCTAACCTCTAACACAAACCATAGCATATAACTCTAACCCTAAAACTAACCCTAACCCTAACCCTAAACCCTAACTCTTAACCTTTACCCTAAGCGTTAACTCTCACGCTAACCTTTAATCCTAACCCTAATCCTAATCTTCAACCCTAAACCTAACACTTAACCCTAACCCTGTACCAAACCCTAACCCCTCATCTTAACCCTAACCGTAAACCTCAACCCTAAGCCAAAGTGTAACCGTTAAACCTAAGAGTAACCTTTAACCCTAACCCTAATCCCTAACCCTAAGCCCTCACCCTAACACTAAACTTCATCCTTAACCCTAACCAGAATCCTAACCCTAAATCTAATTCTCAGTCTTCTTGCTTTCTTAGAGTTTACAAAGCCTGCAATCCTCCCATGCCATGCGTGAAAGGAGGCTCTACCGCTATGTCCTGCATGAAACCCATGGGCCCATACCCAGAGTATGATAGAGTGGGTTCCCGGGTACAATCCCAGCCCCCTAAGCTCCCCTCGCCCGCCTAATGCAGACAGGGCCGGTGCGCTAAGCATAAACAATACCTTTAACAGATAACCCTAACCCTGAACATAACATCCAACCCTGTTCCTATTTCTCCCCTTAACACGTAAACCTCACCGTGCGCCTAACTTTAACCTCTTATCCTAACGTTAATGCATAACCCATTTCCTGAGAACAACCCCTATCCCATAATTCTAACCCTATCTCCTAGTCATTACTGTGACACCTAATCCCTAACCCTAATTCTAAACCGCTAACCCTAACCGTAACCCTACCTACAACCCTAACACTGACAGTAACCCTTACTTCTAACCCCAACGCTATGCCTAACAAAAACACTAACCCTTGACCCTAACCCTTCACCCTAACCCCTAAGCCTTACCCTAACCCTTAACCCTAATCCTAATCCTAACCATTAAACCTAACCCTAGCTCTTAAAGCTAACCCTAAACCTTACCCTCACGACTAGACCTAACCCTGACACTAACCTAACACCTAACCCTAACCAGAACCCCTAAAGCTAACCCTGAACCCTATCCCTAACCCTAGCAGTAAACTTTAACCCTAAACCTAAGCCCAACCCGTAACCCTGATCCTATCCTTTTACCCTAAAACTAACCCCTAAACCTAACCCCTATACCTCACCCTAACTCTAACCCCAATCCTAATTCTAAACATACCACTTCATAAAACACTAACTCCTAACCGCTAACCCTAACACTAACCAAAAACCCTAATCACTAATCCCTAACCCTAACGCTTAATCTTTACCCTAACCGTTAACCCTCACCCTAAATCTTAACCCTGACCCTAACCTTAACCTTTAACTCTAAGCCTAACCCTTAACCCTACAGTAAGGAAGACCCTTAATGCTAATGGGATCCCTTATCCCTAACCCTAACACTACAGCTAAAAATAACCCTAACCTTGGATCCTTAAACCTAACCCCTAACACTTACTTTAACCCCAAACCCTAACCCTAATCCTAAGCATTAAACGTAAGCCTATCTCTTAACCCTAACGCTAGCCCTTACCCTAACGCCTAGATCTAACCCTAAATCTAACCTACCGCCTAATCCTAACCTTAAGCCCTAATGCTAACACTAACCCTGAACCCTAAACCTACCCGTAACCCTTAACACTAACTCTATCCGTGAAGCTAAACCCTGACCCTAACCATTACCCGCACCCAAGCATTTAATCCTGACCCTATCCCTTATCCTTAATGCTAACCTTAACACTAAACCCTAACCCTAAGCCCAACACTTAACCCTAATCCTATCCCTTAACCCTAACCCTAACCCTAATGCTAACCCCTAAACGTAACCCTCACCGTGAACAGTAAATCTAACCCTAACCTCTAACACAAATCATAGCACATAACTCTAAACCGAAAACTAACCCTAACCCTAACCCTAAACCCTAACTCTTAACCTTAACCCTAAGCGTTAACTCTCACGCTAACCTTTAATCCTAACCCTAATCCTAATCTTCAACCCTAAACCTAACACTTAACCCTAACCCTGTACCAAAGCCTAACCCCTCATCTTAACCCTAACCGTAAACCTCAACCCTAAACCAAAGTGTAACCGTTAAACCTAAGAGTAACCTTTAACCCTAACCCTAATCCCTAACCCTAAGCCCTCACCCTAACACTAAACTTCATCCTTAACCCTAACCATAATCCTAACCCTAAATCTAATTCTCAGACTTCTTGCTTTCTTAGAGTTTAGAAAGCCTGCAATCCTCCCTTGCCATGCGTGAAAGGAGGCTCTACCACTGTGTCCTGCATGAAACCCACGGGCCCATACCCAGAGTATGATAGAGTGGGTTCCCGGGTACAATCCCAGCCCCCTAAACTCCCCCCGCCCGCCTAATGCAGACAGGGCCCGTGCGCTAAGCATAAACAATACCTTTACCAGATAACCCTAACCCTGATCATAACACCCAACCCTGTTCCTATTTCTCCCCTTAACACGTAAACCTCACCGTGCGCCTAACTTTAACCTCTTATCCTAACGTTAATGCATAACCCATTTCCTGAGAACAACCCCTATCCCATAATTCTAACCCTATCTCCTAGTCATCACTGTGACACCTAATCCCTAACCCTAATTCTAAACCGCTAACCCTAACCGTAACCATACCTACAACCCTAACACTGACAGTAACCCTTACTTCTAACCCCAACGCTATGCCTAACAAAAACCCTAACCCTTGACCCTAACCCTTCACCCTAACCCCTAAGCCTTACCCTAACCCTTAACCCTAATCCTAATCCTAACCATTAAACCTAACCCTAGCTCTTAAAGCTAACCCTAAACCTTACCCTCACGACTAGACCTAACCCTGACACTAACCTAACACCTAACCCTAACCAGAACCCCTAAAGCTAACCCTGAACCCTATCCCTAACCCTAGCAGTAAACTTTAACCCTAAACCTAATCCAAACCCGTAACCCTAATCCTATCCTTTTACCCTAAAACTAACCCCTAAACCTAACCCCTATACCTCACCCTAACTCTAAACCCAATCCTAATTCTAACCATACCCCTTCATAAAACACTTACTCCTAACCGCTAACCCTAACACTAACCAAAAACCCTAATCACTAATCCCTAAACCTAACGCTTAACCTTTACCCTAACCGTTAACCCTCACCCTAAATCTTAACCCTGACCCTAACCTTAACATTTAACTCTAAGCCTAACCCTTAACCCTACAGGAAGGAAGACCCTTAATGCTAATGGGATCCCTTATCCCTAACCCTAACACTACAGCTAAAAATAACCCTAACCTTGGATCCTTAAACCTAACCCCTAACACTTACTTTAACCCCAAACCCTAACCCTAATCCTAAGCATTAATCCTAACTCTATCTCTTAACCCTAACGCTAGCCCTTACCCTAAGGCCTAGATCTAACCCTAAATCTAACCTACCGCCTAATCCTAACCTTAAGCCCTAATGCTAACACTAACCCTGAACCCTAAACCTACCCGTAACCCTTAACAGTAACCCTATCCGTGAACCTAAACCCTGACCCTAACCATTACCCGCACCCAAGCATTTAACCCTGACCCCAACCCTAATCCTTAATGCTAACCTTAACACTAAACCCTAACCTTAAGCCCAACACATAACCCTAATCCTATCCCTTAACCCTAACCCTAACCCTAACCCTAATGCTAACCCCTAAACGTAACCCTAACCATGACCAATAAACCTAATCCTAACCTCTAACACAAACCATAGCACATAACTCTAACCCTAAAACTAACCCTAACCCTAAACCTAAACCCTAACTCTTAAACTTAACCCTAAGCGTTAACTCTCACGCTAACCTTTAATCCTAACTCTAATCCTAATCTTCAACCCTAAACCTAACACTTAACCCTAACCCTGTACCAAACCCTAACCCCTCATCTTAACCCTAACCGTAAACCTCAACCCTAAACCAAAGTGTAACCGTTAAACCTAAGAGTAACCTTTAACCCTAACCCTATTCCCGAACCCTAAGCCCTCACCCTAACACTAAACTTCATCCTTAACCCTAACCAGAATCCTAACCCTAAATCTAATTCTCAGACTTCTTGCTTTCTTAGAGTTTAGAAAGCCTGCAATCCTCCCTTGCCATGCGTGAAAGGAGGCTCTACCACTGTGTCCTGCATGAAACCCATGGGCCCATACCCAGAGTATGATAGAGTGGGTTCCCGGGTACAATCCCAGCCCCCTAAGCTCCCCCCGCCCGCCTAATGCAGACAGGGCCCGTGCGCTAAGCATAAACAATGCCTTTAACAGATAACCCTAACCCTGAACATAACACCCAACCCTGTTCCTATTTCTCCCCTTAACACGTAAACCTCACTGTGCGCCTAACTTTAACCTCTTATCCTAACGTTAATGCATAACCCATTTCCTGAGAACAACCCCTATCCCATAATTCTAACCCTATCTCCTAGTCATCACTGTGACACCTAATCCCTAACCCTAATTCTAAACCGCTAACCCTAACCGTAACCCTACCTACAACCCTAACTCTCACAGTAACCCTTACTTCTAACCCCAACGCTATGCCTAACAAAAACCCTAACCCTTGACCCTAACCCTTCACCCTAACCCCTAAGCCTTACCCTAACCCTAAACCCTAATCCTAATGCTAACCATTAAACCTAACCCTAGCTCTTAAAGCTAACCCTAAACCTTACCCTCACGACTAGACCTAACCCTGACACTAACCTAACACCTAACCCTAACCAGAACCCCTAAAGCTAACCCTGAACCCAATCCCTAACCCTAGCAGTAAACTTTAACCCTAAACCTAAGCCCAACCCGTAACCCTAATCCTATCCTTTTACCCTAAAACTAACCCCTAAACCTAACCCCTATACCTCACCCTAACTCTAACCCCAATCCTAATTCTAACCATACCCCTTCATAAAACACTAACTCCTAACCGCTAACCCTAACACTAACCAAATCCCTAATCACTAATCCCTAACCCTAACGCTTAACCTTTACCCTAACCGTTAACCCTCACCCTAAATCTTAACACTGACCCTAACCTTAACCTTTAACTCTAAGCCTAACCCTTAACCCTCCAGTAAGGAAGACCCTTAATGCTAATGGGATCCCTTATCCCTAACCCTAACACTACAGGTAAAAATAACCCTAACCTTGGATCCTTAAACCTAACCCCTAACACTTACTTTAACCCCAAACCCTACCCCTAATCCTACGCATTAAACCTAACCCTATCTCTTAACCCTAACCCTAGCCCTTACCCTAACGCCTAGATCTAACCCTAAATGTAACCTACCGCCTAATCCTAACCTTAAGCCCTAATGCTAACACTAACCCTGAACCCTAAACCTACCCGTAACCCTTAACACTAACCCTATCCGTGAACCTTAACCCTGACCCTAACCATTACCCGCACCCAAGCATTTAACCATGACCATAACCCTAATCCTTAATGCTAACCCTAACACTAAACCCTAACCCTAAGCCCAACACTTAACCCTAATCCTATCCCTTAACCCTAACCCTAACCCTAATGCTACCCCCTAAACGTAACCCTAACCCTGACCAGTAAACCTAACCGTAACCTCTTACACAAACCATAGCACATAACTCTAACCCTAAAACTAACACTAACCTTAACCCTAACCCTAAACCCTAACTCTTAACCTTAACACTAAGCGTTAACTCTCACGCTAACCTTTAATCCTAACCCTAATCCTAATCTTCAACCCTAAACCTAACACTTAACCCTAACCCTGTACCAAACCCTATCCCCTCATCTTAACCCTAACCGTAAACCTCAACCCTAAACCAAAGTGTAACCGTTAAACCTAAGAGTAACCTTTAACCCTAACCCTAATCCCTAACCCTAAGCCCTCACCCTAACACTAAACTTCATCCTTAACCGTACCAGAATCCTAACCCTAAATCTAATTCTCAGACTTCTTGCTTTCTTAGAGTTTAGAAAGCCTGCAATCCTCCCATGCCATGCGTGAAAGGAGGCTCTACCCCTGTGTCCTGCATGAAACCCACGGGCCCATACCCAGAGTATGATAGAGTGGGTTCCCGGGTACAATCCCAGCCCCCTAAACTCCCCCCGCCCACCTAATGCAGACAGGGCCCGTGCTCTAAGCATAAACAATACCTTTAACAGATAACCCTAACCCTAAACATAACACCCAACCCTGTTCCTATTTCTCCCCTTAACACGTAAACCTCACCGTGCGCCTAACTTTAACCTCTTATCCTAACGTTAATGCATAACCCATTTCCTGAGAACAACCCCTATCCCATAATTCTAACCCTATCTCCTAGTCATCACTGTGACACCTAATCCCTAACCCTAATTCTAAACCGCTAACCCTAACCGCAACCCTACCTACAACCCTAACACTGACAGTAACCCTTACTTCTAACCCCAACGCTATGCCTAACAAAAACCCTAACCCTTGACCCTAACCCTTCACCGTAACCCCTAAGCCTTACCCTAACCCTTAACCCTAATCCTAATCCTAACCATTAAACCTAACCCTAGCTCTTAAAACTAACCCTAAACATTACCCTCACGACTAGACCTAACCCTGACACTAACCTAACACCTAACCCTAACCAGAACCCCTAAAGCTAACCCTGAACCCTATCCCTAACCCTAGCAGTAAACTTTAACCCTAAACCTAAGCCCAACCCGTAACCCTAATCCTATCCTTTTACCCTAAAACTAACCCCTAAACCTAACCCCTATACCTCACCCTAACTCTAACCCCAATCCTAATTCTAACCATACCCCTTCATAAAACACTAACTCCTAACAGCTAGTCCTAACACTAACCAAAAACCCTAATCACTTATCCCTAACCCTAACGCTTAACCTTTACCCTGACCGTTAACCCTCATCCTAAATCTTAACACTGACTCTAACCTTACCTTTAACTCTAAGCCTAACCCTTAACCCTACAGTAAGGAAGACCCTTAATGCTAATGGGATCCCTTATCCCTAACCCTAACACTACAGCTAAAAATAACCCAAACCTTGGATCCTTAAACCTAACCCCTAACACTTACTTTAACCCCAAACCCTAACCCTAATCCTAAGCATTAAACCTAACCCTATCTCTTAACCCTAACGCTAGCCCTTACCCTAACGCCTAGATCTAACCCTAAATCTAACCTACCGCCTAATCCTAACCTTAAGCCCTAAAGCTAACACTAACCCTGAACCCTAAACCTACCCGTAACCCTTAACACTAACCCTATGCGTGAACCTTCACCCTGACCCTAACCATTACCCGCACCCAAGCATTTAACCCTGATTCTAACCCTAATCCTTAATGATAAAACTAACACTAAACCCTAACCCTAAGCCCAACACTTAACCCTAATCCTATCCCTTAACCCTAACCCTAACCCTAATGCCACCCCCTAAACGTAACCCCAATCGTGACCAGTAAACCTAACCCTAACCGCTAACACAAACCATAGCACATAACTCTAACCCTGAAACTAAACCTAACCCTAACCCTAACCCTAAACCTTAACTCTTAACCTTAACCCTAAGCGTTAACTCTCACGCTAACCTTTAATCCTAACCCTAATCCTAATCTTCAACCCTAAACCTAACACTTAACCCTAACCCTGTACCTAACCCTAACCCCTCATCTTAACCCTAACCGTAAACCTCAACCCTAAACCAAAGTGTAACCGTTAAAACTAAGAGTAACCTTTAACCCTAACCCTATTCCCTAACACTAAGCCCTCACCCTAACACTAAACTTCATCCTTAACCCTAACCAGAATCCTAACCCTAAATCTAATTCTCAGGCTTCTTGGTTTCTTAGAGTTTAGAAAGCCTGCAATACTCCCATGCCATGCGTGAAAGGAGGCTCTACCACTGTGTCCTGCATGAAAACCACGGGCCCATACCCAGAGTATGATAGAGTGGGTTCCCGGGTACAATCCCAGCCCCCTAAACTCCCCCCGCCCGCCTAATGCAGACAGGGCCCGTGCGCTAAGCATAAACAATATCTTTAACAGATAACCCTAACCCTGAACATAACACCCAACCCTGTTCCTATTTCTCCCCTTAACACGTAAACCTCACCGTGCGCCTAACTTTAACCTCTTATCCTAACGTTAATGCATAACCCATTTCCTGAGAACAACCCCTATCCCATAATTCTAACCCTATCTCCTAGTCATCACTGTGACACCTAATCCCTAACCCTAATTCTAAACCGCTAACCCTAACCGTAAGCCTACCTACAAACCTAACACTCACAGTAACCCTTACTTCTAATCCCAACGCTATGCCTAACAAAAACCCTAACCCTTGACCTAACCCTTCACCCTAACCCCTAAGCCTTACCCTAACCCTTAACCCTAATCCTAATCCTAACCATTAAACCTAACCCTAGCTCTTAAAGCTAACCCTAAACCTTACCCTCACGACTAGACCTAACCCTGACACTAACCTAACACCTAACCCTAACCAGAACCCCTAAAGCTAACCCTGAACCCAATCCCTAACCCTAGCAGTAAACTTTAACCCTAAACCTAAGCCCTACCCGTAACCCTAATCCTATCCTTTTACCCTAAAACTAACCCCTAAACCTAACCCCTATACCTCACCCTAACTCTAACCCCAATCCTAATTCTAACCATACCCCTTCATAAAACACTAACTCCTAACCGCTAACCCTAACACTAACCAAATCCCTAATCACTAATCCCTAACCCTAACGCTTAACCTTTACCCTAACCATTAACCCTCACCCTAAATCTTAACACTGACCCTAACCTTAACCTTTAACTCTAAGCCTAACCCTTAACCCTCCAGTAAGGAAGACCCTTAATGCTAATGGGATCCCTTATCCCTAACCCTAACACTACAGCTAAAAATAACCCTAACCTTGGATCCTTAAACCTAACCCCTAACACTTACTTTAACCCCAAACCCTACCCCTAATCCTACGCATTAAACCTAACCCTATCTCTTAACCCTAACCCTAGCCCTTACCCTAACGCCTAGATCTAACCCTAAATGTAACCTACCGCCTAATCCTAACCTTAAGCCCTAATGCTAACACTAACCCTGAACCCTAAACCTACCCGTAACCCTTAACACTAACCCTATCCGTGAACCTTAACCCTGACCCTAACCATTACCCGCACCCAAGCATTTAACCATGACCATAACCCTAATCCTTAATGCTAACCCTAACACTAAACCCTAACCCTAAGCCCAACACTTAACCCTAATCCTATCCCTTAACCCTAACCCTAACCCTAATGCTACCCCCTAAACGTAACCCTAACCCTGACCAGTAAAACTAACCCTAACCTCTTACACAAACCATAGCACATAACTCTAACCCTAAAACTAACACTAACCTTAACCCTAACCCTAAACCCTAACTCTTAACCTTAACACTAAGCGTTAACTCTCACGCTAACCTTTAATCCTAACCCTAATCCTAATCTTCAACCCTAAACCTAACACTTAACCCTAACCCTGTACCAAACCCTATCCCCTCATCTTAACCCTAACCGTAAACCTCAACCCTAAACCAAAGTGTAACAGTAAAACCTAAGAGTAACCTTTAACCCTAACCCTAATCCCTAACCCTAAGCCCTCACCCTAACACTAAACTTCATCCTTAACCGTAACCAGAATCCTAACCCTAAATCTAATTCTCAGACTTCTTGCTTTCTTAGAGTTTAGAAAGCCTGCAATCCTCCCATGCCATGCGTGAAAGGAGGCTCTACCCCTGTGTCCTGCATGAAACCCACGGGCCCATACCCAGAGTATGATAGAGTGGGTTCCCGGGTACAATCCCAGCCCCCTAAACTCCCCCCGCCCACCTAATGCAGACAGGGCCCGTGCTCTAAGCATAAACAATACCTTTAACAGATAACCCTAACCCTAAACATAACACCCAACCCTGTTCCTATTTCTCCCCTTAACACGTAAACCTCACCGTGCGCCTAACTTTAACCTCTTATCCTAAAGTTAATGCATAACCCATTTCCTGAGAACAACCCCTATCCCATAATTCTAACCCTATCTCCTAGTCATCACTGTGACACCTAATCCCTAACCCTAATTCTAAACCGCTAACCCTAACCACAACCCTACCTACAACCCTAACACTGACAGTAACCCTTACTTCTAACCCCAACGCTATGCCTAACAAAAACCCTAACCCTTCACCCTAACCCGTCACCGTAACCCCTAAGCCTTACCCTAACCCTTAACCCTAATCCTAATCCTAACCATTAAACCTAACCCTAGCTCTTAAAACTAACCCTAAACCTTACCCTCACGACTAGACCTAACCCTGACACTAACCTAACACCTAACCCTAACCAGAACCCCTAAAGCTAACCCTGAACCCTATCCCTAACCCTAGCAGTAAACTTTAACCCTAAACCTAAGCCCAACCCGTAACCCTAATCCTATCCTTTTACCCTAAAACTAACCCCTAAACCTAACCCCTATACCTCACCCTAACTCTAACCCCAATCCTAATTCTAACCATACCCCTTCATAAAACACTAACTCCTAACAGCTAGTCCTAACACTAACCAAAAACCCTAATCACTTATCCCTAACCCTAACGCTTAACCTTTACCCTGACCGTTAACCCTCATCCTAAATCTTAACACTGACTCTAACCTTACCTTTAACTCTAAGCCTAACCCTTAACCCTACAGTAAGGAAGACCCTTAATGCTAATGGGATCCCTTATCCCTAACCCTAACACTACAGCTAAAAATAACCCAAACCTTGGATCCTTAAACCTAACCCCTAACACTTACTTTAACCCCAAACCCTAACCCTAATCCTAAGCATTAAACCTAACCCTATCTCTTAACCCTAACGCTAGCCCTTACCCTAACGCCTAGATCTAACCCTAAATCTAACCTACCGCCTAATCCTAACCTTAAGCCCTAATGCTAACACTAACCCTGAACCCTAAACCTACCCGTAACCCTTTACACTAACCCTATGCGTGAACCTTCACCCTGACCCTAACCATTACCCGCACCCAAGCATTTAACCCTGATTCTAACCCTAATCCTTAATGATAAAACTAACACTAAACCCTAACCCTAAGCCCAACACTTAACCCTAATCCTATCCCTTAACCCTAACCCTAACCCTAATGCCACCCCCTAAACGTAACCCCAATCGTGACCAGTAAACCTAACCCTAACCGCTAACACAAACCATAGCATATAACTCTAACCCTAAAACTAAACCTAACCCTAACCCTAACCCTAAACCCTAACTCTTAACCTTAACCCTAAGCGTTAACTCTCACGCTAACCTTTAATCCTAACCCTAATCCTAATCTTCAACCCTAAACCTAACACTTAACCCTAACCCTGTACCTAACCCTAACCCCTCATCTTAACCCTAACCGTAAACCTCAACCCTAAACCAAAGTGTAACCGTTAAAACTAAGAGTAACCTTTAACCCTAACCCTATTCCCTAACACTAAGCCCTCACCCTAACACTAAACTTCATCCTTAACCCTAACCAGAATCCTAACCCTAAATCTAATTCTCAGGCTTCTTGGTTTCTTAGAGTTTAGAAAGCCTGCAATACTCCCATGCCATGCGTGAAAGGAGGCTCTACCACTGTGTCCTGCATGAAAACCACGGGCCCATACCCAGAGTATGATAGAGTGGGTTCCCGGGTACAATTCCAGCCCCCTAAACTCCCCCCGCCCGCCTAATGCAGACAGGGCCCGTGCGCTAAGCATAAACAATATCTTTAACAGATAACCCTAACCCTGAACATAACACCCAACCCTGTTCCTATTTCTCCCCTTAACACGTAAACCTCACCGTGCGCCTAACTTTAACCTCTTATCCTAACGTTAATGCATAACCCATTTCCTGAGAACAACCCCTATCCCATAATTCTAACCCTATCTCCTAGTCATCACTGTGACACCTAATCCTTAACCCTAATTCTAAACCGCTAACCCTAACCGTAAGCCTACCTACAAACCTAACACTCACAGTAACCCTTACTTCTAATCCCAACGCTATGCCTAACAAAAACCCTAACCCTTGACCTAACCCTTCACCCTAACCCCTAAGCCTTACCCTAACCCTTAACCCTAATCCTAATCCTAACCATTAAACCTAACCCTAGCTCTTAAAGCTAACCCTAAACCTTACCCTCACGACTAGACCTAACCCTGACACTAACCTAACACCTAACCCTAACCAGAACCCCTAAAGCTAACCCTGAACCCTATCCCTAACCCTAGCAGTAAACTTTAACCCTAAACCTAAGCCCAACCCGTAACCCTAATCCTATCCTTTTACCCTAAAACTAACCCCTAAACCTAACCCCTATACCTCACCCTAACTCTAACTCCAATCCTAATTCTAACCATACCCCTTCATAAAACACTAACTCCTAACCGCTAACCCTAACACTAACCAAAAACACTAATCACTAATCCCTAACCCTAACGCTTAACCTTTACCCTAACCGTTAGCCCTCACCCTAAATCTTAACACTGACCCTCACCTTAACCTTTAACTCTAAGCCTAACCCTTAACCCTACAGTAAGGAAGACCCTTAATGCTAATGGGATCCCTTATCCCTAACCCTAACACTACAGCTCAAAGTAACCCTAACCTTGGATCCTTAAACCTAACCCCTAACACTTACTTTAACCCCAAACCCTAACCCTAATCCTAAGCATTAAACCTAACCCTATCTCTTAACCCTAACGCTAGCCCTTACCCTAACGCCTAGATCTAACCCTAAATCTAACCTACCGCCTAATCCTAACCTTAAGCCCTAATGCTAACTCTAACCCTGAAGCCTAAACCTACCCGTAACCCTTAACACTAACCCTATCCGTGAACCTTAACCCTGACCCTAACCATTACCCGCACCCAAGCATTTAACCCTGACCCTAACACTAATCCTTAATGATAACCCTAACACTAAACCCTAACCCTAAGCCCAACACTTTACCCTAATCCTATCCCTTAACCCTAACCCTAACCCTAACCCTAATGCTACCCTCTAAACGTAACCCTAACCGTGACCAGTAAACCTAATCCTAACCTCTGACACAAACCATAGCACATAACTCTAACCCTAAAACGAACCCTAACCCTAACCCTAACCCTAAACCCTAACTCTTAACCTTAACCCTAAGCGTTAACTCTCACGCTAACCTTTAATCCTAACCCTAATCCTAATCTTCAACCCTAAACCTAACACTTAACCCTAACCCTGTACCTAACCCTAACCCCTCATCTTAACCCTAACCGTAAACCTCAACCCTAAACCAAAGTGTAACCGTTAAACCTAAGAGTAACCTTTAACCATAACCCTAATCCCTAACCCTAAGCCCTCACCCTAACACTAAACTTCATCCTTAATCCTAACCAAAATCCTAACCCTAAATCTAATTCTCAGACTTCTTGCTTTCTTAGAGTTTAGAAAGCCTGCAATCCTCCCATGCCATGCGTGAAAGGAGGCTCTACCACTGTGTCCTGCATGAAACCCACGGGCCCATACCCAGCGAATGATAGAGTGGGTTCCCGGGTACAATCTCAGCCCCCTAAACTCCCCCCGCCCGCCTTAATGCAGACAGGGCCCGTGCACTAAGCATAAACAATACCTTTAACAGATAACCCTAACCCTGAACATAACACCCAACCCTGTTCCTATTTCTCCCCTTAACACGTAAACCTCACCGTGCGCCTAACTTTAACCTCTTATCCTAACGTTAATGCATAACCCATTTCCTGAGAACAACCCCTATCCCATAATTCTAACCCTATCTCCTAGTCATCACTGTGACACCTAATCGCTAACCCTAATTCTAAACCGCTAACCCTAACCGTAACCCTACCTACAACCCTAACACTGACAGTAACCCTTACTTCTAACCCCAACGCTATGCCTAACAAAAACCCTAACCCTTCACCCTAACCCTTCACCCTAACCCCTAAGCCTTACCCTAACCCTTAACCCTAATCCTAATCCTAACCATTAAACCTAACCCTAGCTCTTAAAGCTACCCCTAAACCTTACCCTCACGACTAGACCTAACCCTGACACTAACCTAACACCTAACCCTAACCAGAACCCCTAAAGGTAACCCTGAACCCTATCCCTAACCCTAGCAGTAAACTTTAACCCTAAACCTAAGCCCAGCCCGTAACCCTAATCCTATCCTTTTACCCTAAAACTAACCCCTAAACCTAACCCCTATACCTCACCCTAACTCTAACCCCAATCCTAATTCTAACCATACCCCTTCATAAAACACTAACTCCTAACCGCTAACCCTAACACTAACCAAAAACCCTAATCACTAATCCCTAACCCTAACGCTTAACCTTTACCCTAACCGTTAACCCTCACCCGAAATCTTAACACTGACCCTAACCTTAACCTTTAACTCTAAGCCTAACCCTTAACGCTACAGTAAGGAAGACCCTTAATGCTAATGGGATCCCTTATCCCTAACCCTAACACTACAGCTAAAAATAACCCTAAGCTTTGATCCTTAAACCTAACCCCTAACACTTACTTTAACCCCAAACCCTAACCCTAATCCTAAGCATTAAACCTAACCCTATCTCTTAACCCTAACGCTAGCCCATACCCTAACGCCTAGATCTAACCCTAAATCTAACCTACCGCCTAATCCTAACCTTAAGCCCTAATGCTAATTCTAACCGTGAACCCTAAACCTACCCGTAACTCTTAACACTAACCCTATCCGTGAACCTTAACCCTGACCCTAACCATTACCCGCACCCAAGCATTTAACCCTGACCCTACCACTAGTCCTTAATGCTAACCCTAACACTAAACCCTAACCCTAAGCCCAACACTTAACATTAATCCTATCCCTTAACCCTAACCCTAACCCTAATGCTAACCCCTAAACGTAACCCTAAGCGTGACCAGTAAACCTAACCCTAACCTCTAACACAAACCATAGCACATAACTCTAAACCTAAAACGAACCCTAACCCTAACCGTAACCCCTAACTCTTAACCTTAACCCTAAGCGTTAACTCTCACGGTAACCTTTAATCCTAACCCTAATCCTAATCTTCAACCCTAAACCTAACACTTAACCCTAACCCTGTACCTAACCCTAACCCCTCATCTTAACCCTAACCGTAGACCTCAACCCTAAACCAACGTGTAACCGTTAAACCTAAGAGTAACCTTTAACCCTAACCCTAATCCCTAACCCTAAGCCCTCACCCTAACTCTAAACTTCATCCTTAACCCTAACCATAATCCTACCCCTAAATCTAATTCTCAGACTTCTTGCTTTCTTAGAGTTCAGAAAGCCTGCAATCCTCCCATGTCATGCGTGAAAGGAGGCTCTACCACTGTGTCCTGCATGAAACCCACAGGCCCATACCCAGAGTATGATAGAGTGGGTTCCCGGGTACAATCCCAGCCCCCTAAACTCCCCCCGCCCGCCTAATGCAGACAGGGCCCGTGCGCTAAGCATAAACAATACCTTTAACAGATAACCCTAACCCTGAACATAACACCCAACCCTGTTCCTATTTCTCCCCTTAACACGTAAACCTCACCGTGCGCCTAACTTTAACCTCTTATCCTAACGTTAATGCATAACCCATTTCCTGAGAACAACCCCTATCCCATAATGCTAACCCTATCTCCTAGTCATCACTGTGACACCTAATCCCTAACCCTAATTCTAAACCGCTAACCCTAACCGTAACCCTACCTACAACCCTAACACTGACAGTAACCCTTACTTCTAACCCCAACGCTATGCCTAACAAAAACCCTAACCCTTGACCCTACCCCTTCACCCTAACCCCTAAGCCTTACCCTAACCCTTAACCCTAATCCTAATCCTAACCATTAAACCTAACCCTAGCTCTTAAAGCTAACCCTAAACCTTACCCTCATGACTAGACCTAACCATGACATTAACCTAACACCTAACCCTGACACTATCCTAACACCTAACACTAACCAGAACCGCTAAAGCTAACCCTGAACCCTATCCCTAACCCTAGCAGTAAACTTTAACCCTAAACCTAAGCCCAACCCGTAACCCTAATCCTATCCTTTTACCCTAAAACTAACCCCTAAACCTAACCCCTATACCTCACCCTAACTCCAACCCCAATCCTAATTCTAACCATACCCCTTGATAAAACACTAACTCCTAACCGCTAACCCTAACACTAACCAAAAACCCTAATCACTAATCCCTAACCCTAACGCTTAACCTTTACCCTAACCGTTAGCCCTCACCCTACATCTTAACACTGACCCTAACCTTAACCTTTAACTCTAAGCCTAACCCTTAACCCTACAGGAAGGAAGACCCTTAATGCTAATGGGATCGCTTATCCCTAACCCTAACACTACAGCTAAAAATAACCCTAACCTTTGATCCTTAAACCTAACCCCTAACACTTACTTTAACCCCAAACCCTAACCCTAATCCTAAGCATTAAACCTAACCCTGTCTCTTAACCCTAACGCTAGCCCTTACCCTAACGCCTAGATCTAACCCTAAATCTAACCTACCGCCTAATCCTAACCTTAAGCCCTAATGCTAACTCTAACCCTGAACCCTAAACCTACACGTAATCCTTAACACTAACCCTATCCGTGAACCTTAACCCTGACCCTAACCATTACCCGCACCCAAGCATTTAACCCTGACCCTACCCCTAATCCTTAATGATAACCCTAATGCTAAACCCTAACCCTAAGCCCAACACTTAACCCTAATCCTATCCCGTAACCCTAACCCTAATGCTAAACCCTAAACGTAACCCTCACCCTGACCAGTAGACCTAACCCTAACCTCTAACACAAACCATAGCACATAACTCTAACCCTAAAACTAACCCTAACCCTAACCCTAACCCTAACCCCTAACTCTTAACCTTAACCCTAAGCGTTAACTCTCACGCTAACCTTTAATCCTAACCCTAATCCTAATCTTCAACCCTAAACCTAACACTTAACCCTAACCCTGTACCTAACCCTAACCCCTCATCTTAACCCTAACCGTAAACCTCAACCCTAAACCAAAGTGTAACCGTTAAACTTAAGAGTAACCTTTAACCGTAACCCTAATCCCTAACCCTAAGCCCTCACCCTAATACTAAACTTCATCATTAACCCTAACCAAAATCCTAACCCTAAATCTAATTCTCAGACTTCTTGCTTTCTTAGAGTTAAAAAACCTGCAATCCTCCCATGCCATGCGTGAAAGGAGGCTCTACCACTGTGTCCTGCATGAAACCCACGGGCCCATACCCAGAGTATGATAGAGTGGGTTCCCGGGTACAATCCCAGCCCCCTAAACTCCCCCCGCCCACCTAATGCAGACAGGGCCCGTGCGCTAAGCATAAACAATACCTTTAACAGATAATCCTAACCCTGAACATAACACCCAACTCTGTTCCTATTTCTCTCCTTAACACGTAAACCTCACCGTGCGCCTAACTTTAACCTCTTATCCTAACGTTAATGCATAACCCATTTCCTGAGAACAACCCCTATCCCCTAATTCTAATCCTATCTCCTAGTCATCACTGTGACACCTAATCGCTAACCCTAATTCTAAACCGCTAACCCTAACTGTAACACTACCTACGACCCTAACACTGACAGTAACCCTTACTTCTAAGCCCAACGCTATGCCTAACAAAAACCCTAACCCTTGACCCTAACCCTTCACCCTAACCCCTAAGCGTAACCCTAACCCCTAACCCTAATCCTAATCCTAACCATTAAACCTAACCCTAGCTCTTAAAGCTAACCCTAAACCTTACCCTCACGACTAGACCTAACCCTGACACTAACCTAGCATCTAACCCTAACCAGAACCCCTAAAGCTAACCCTGAACCCTATCCCTAACCCTAGCTGTAAACTTTAACCCTAAACCTAAGCCCAACCCGTAACCCTAATCCTATCCTTTTACCCTAAAACTAACCCCTAAACCTAACCCCTATACCTCACCCTAACTCTTACCTCAATCCTAATTCTAACCATACCCCTTCATAAAACCCTAACTCCTAACCGCTAACCCTAACACTAACCAAAAATACTAATCACTAATCCCTAACCCTAACGCTTAACCTTTATTCTAACCGTTAACCCTCACCCTAAATCATAACACTGACCCTAACCTTAACCTTTAACTCTAAGCCTAACCCTTAACCCTACAGTAAGGAAGACCCTTAATGCTAATGGGATCCCTTATCCCTAACCCTAACACTACAGCTAAAAATAACCCTAATCTTTGATCCTTAAACCTAACCCCTAACACTTACTTTAACCCCAAACCCTAACCCTAATCCTAAGCATTAAACTTAACCCTATCTCTTAACCCTAACGCTAGCCCTTACCCTAACGCCTAGATCTAACCCTAAATATAACCTACCGCCTAAACCTAACCTTAAGCCCTAATGTTAACTCTAACCCTGAACCCTAAACCTACCCATAACCCTTAACACTAACCCTATCCGTGAACCTTAACCCTGACCCTGACAATTACCCGCACCCAAGCATTCAACCCTGACCCT